>NW_028318874.1:0-87500 GCF_062004578.1 Staurois parvus
AGATCCACAAGTGTCATCTCAGTCACTCAGTAGCAGAACTGGACGAAGTTCTCATCATAGGAAGAGCGTGCCGGGGGGGGGGGGGAGCAAGGGGTAAGGGTGGGCTGGAAGGATGGGACAGGATGGCACAGTGGGTGGGGGTGGAGGGGGGCATGGCATGGGGAAGGATGGCACATTGGGTGGGGGTGGAGGGGGGATGGCATGGGAAAGGATGGCACATTGGGTGGGGGTGGAGGGGGGATGGCATGGGAAAGGATGGCACAGTGGGTGGGGTGGAGGGGGGATGGCACAGTGGGTAGGGGAGGAGGGGAGATGGCACAGTGGGTAGGGGAGGAGGGGAGATGGCACAGTGGGTAGGGGGGATGGCATGGGGAAGGATGGCAGTGGGTGGGGTGGAGGGGGGATGGCACAGTGGGTAGGGGAGGAGGGGAGATGGCACAGTGGGTAGGGGAGATGGCACAGTGGGTAGGGGAGATGGCACAGTGGGTAGGGGAGATGGCACAGTGGGTAGGGGAGATGGCACAGTGGGTAGGGGAGATGGCACAGTGGGTAGGGGAGATGGCACAGTGGGTAGGGGAGATGGCACAGTGGGTAGGGGAGATGGCACAGTGGGTAGGGGAGATGGCACAGTGGGTAGGGGAGATGGCACAGTGGGTAGGGGAGATGGCACAGTGGGTAGGGGAGATGGCACAGTGGGTAGGGGAGATGGCACAGTGGGTAGGGGAGATGGCACAGTGGGTAGGGGAGATGGCACAGTGGGTAGGGGAGATGGCATGGGGAAGGATGGCACAGTGGGTAGGGGAGGAGGGGGGATGGCATGGGGAAGGATGGCAGTGGGTGGGGAGGAGGGGAGATGGCACAGTGGGTAGGGGAGATGGCACAGTGGGTAGGGGAGATGGCACAGTGGGTAGGGGAGGAGGGGGGATGGCATGGGGAAGGATGGCACAGTGGGTGGGGGAGGAGGGGGGATGGCACAGTGGGTAGGGGAGGAGGGGGGATGGCATGGGGAAGGATGGCACAGTGGGTGGGGTGGAGGGGGGATGGCACAGTGGGTAGGGGAGGAGGGGGGATGGCATGGGGAAGGATGGCACAGTGGGTGGGGCATAGATTTGGCACGAAGGTAGTCACCTGGTTGGTCCCGGGCCGCGCGGCTTCATTTGTTTCCTGATCTCTTCCTGGACGCAGCTGCTGATCATTTGTAGACCGGATGCAGTAAAATGTAGAATAGAATTCCTAGAGAGGGCGGGGTCAAGGGAACTTGGGGGCCAAGAGGCTACAATGTGGAAAAGTGGGAGCCCTGCACCAAGTTACATTGGTCCCAGTATATCGGCTGACGCCAACCTCGAGTTTCCATCCATTGTCGGTCTTCTGGAGGGTCACCATTCCTACAAGAAAAAAAAAAACAAAACACTCATCAGCCCCACGTCCAATCAGCTTCATTCAGAGCCGGGCATCCAGCCGTCTGTCCAACTACAAGTCCCAGCGAGTTCAGGATTCCAGTTTAAAATGCAGTTCTGAGGGCAAACAGCAACCACCGATGGGTCCACCCGATCCCTACTCCAGGGGGCCCCAACCTCGGTCCTCAAGAACCCCCAAAGGTCACCTTCTGGTAGATCCGTGGCTCGGTATTCAGGAACGTGATAGAAGGGAGATTCCCACTCCGGGGCCCATTGGGGGGAGGGCACTGGAGGATGGAGGTTGGGAAGCCCCGATCTACTCCATAGACGTGAATGCGGAGCGGAACGCATCATCCAACCGGTCACCCCAATGGAGGTACAGATGTGACCCGTCTACCCCCACTGGTGACCCTCCCCTCCTACCCCACACTGGTGACCCCCCCCCCCGGCAGCCGCCAACTTCCTCAGATCCACAAGTGTCATCTCAGTCACTCAGTAGCAGAACTGGACGAAGTTCTCATCATAGGAAGAGCGTGCCGGGGGGGGGGGGGAAAATCGGGGGGGGGGGGGGGGAGCAAGGGGTAAGGGTGGGCTGGAAGGATGGGACAGGAGGATGGCACAGAGGATGGCACAGTGGGTGGGGGTGGAGGGAGGATGGCATGGGGAAGGATGGCACAGTGGGTGGGGTGGAGGGGGATGGCACAGTGGGTAGGGGAGGAGGGGGGATGGCATGGGGAAGGATGGCACAGTGGGTGGGGTGGAGGGGGGATGGCACAGTGGGTGAGGGGGGATGGGATGGGGAAGGGATGGCACAGTGGGTGGGGTGGAGGGGGGATGGCACAGTGGGTAGGGGAGGAGGGGGGATGGCATGGGGAAGGATGGCACAGTGGGTGGGGGTGGAGGGGGGATGGCACAGTGGGTGGGGTGGAGGGGGGATGGCACAGTGGGTGAGGGGGGATGGGATGGGGAAGGATGGCACAGTGGGTGGGGTGGAGGGGGGATGGCACAGTGGGTAGGGGAGGAGGGGGGATGGCATGGGGAAGGATGGCACAGTGGGTGGGGTGGAGGGGGGATGGCACAGTGGGTGAGGGGGGATGGGATGGGGAAGGATGGCACAGTGGGTGGGGTGGAGGGGGGATGGCACAGTGGGTGAGGGAGGAGGGGGGATGGCATGGGGAAGGATGGCACAGTGGGTGGGGGTGGAGGGGGGATGGCACAGTGGGTAGGGGAGGAGGGGGGATGGCATGGGGAAGGATGGCACAGTGGGTGGGGTGGAGGGGGGATGGCACAGTGGGTAGGGGAGGAGGGGGGATGGCATGGGGAAGGATGGCACAGTGGGTGGGGTGGAGGGGGGATGGCACAGTGGGTGAGGGGGGATGGGATGGGGAAGGATGGCACAGTGGGTGGGGGAGGAGGGAGGATGGCATGGGGAAGGATGGCACAGTGGGTGGGGTGGAGGGGGGATGGCACAGTGGGTGGGGGAGGAGGGGGGATGGGCACAGTGGGTGGGGGAGGAGGGGGGATGGCATGGGGAAGGATGGCACAGTGGGTGGGGTGGAGGGGGGATGGCACAGTGGGTAGGGGAGGAGGGGGGATGGCATGGGGAAGGATGGCACAGTGGGTGGGGCATAGATTTGGCACGAAGGTAGTCACCTGGTTGGTCCCGGGCCGCGCGGCTTCATTTGTTTCCTGATCTCTTCCTGGACGCAGCTGCTGATCATTTGTAGACCGGATGCAGTAAAATGTAGAATAGAATTCCTAGAGAGGGCGGGGTCAAGGGAACTTGGGGGCCAAGAGGCTACAATGTGGAAAAGTGGGAGCCCTGCACCAAGTTACATTGGTCCCAGTATATCGGCGGACGCCAACCTCGAGTTTCCAGCCATTGTCGGTCTTCTGGAGGGTCACCATTCCTACAAGAAAAAAAAAAACAAAACACTCATCAGCCCCACGTCCAATCAGCTTCATTCAGAGCCGGGCATCCAGCCGTCTGTCCAACTACAAGTCCCAGCGAGTTCAGGATTCCAGTTTAAAATGCAGTTGTGAGGGCAAACAGCAACCACCGATGGGTCCACCCGATCCCTACTCCAGGGGGCCCCAACCTCGGTCCTCAAGAACCCCCAAAGGTCCCGTTGTCAGGATTTCCTTCACCTTCCGGTAGATCCGTGGCTCGGTATTCAGGACTATGCTAGAAGGGAGATTCCCACTCCGTGCCCATTGGGGGGGGGGGCAGGAGAATGGGGGGGCAGGAGAATGGGGGGGGGGCACTGGAGGATGGAGGTTGGGAAGCCCCGATCTACTCCATAGAAGTGAATGCGGAACGCATCATCATCATCCAACCAGTCACCCCGATGGAGGTACAGATGTGACCCGTCTACCCCACACTGGTGACCCCCCCCCCCCCCCCGTCTACCCCCACTGGTGACCCCCCCCGATCTATC
Source organism: Staurois parvus (assembly GCF_062004578.1). Classification (NCBI taxonomy): domain Eukaryota; kingdom Metazoa; phylum Chordata; class Amphibia; order Anura; family Ranidae; genus Staurois; species Staurois parvus. The sequence goes on from NW_028318874.1 coordinate 3,836, forward strand.
CCACACTGGTGACCCCCTCCTACCCCACACTGGTGACCCCCCCCCGATCTATCCCACACTGGTGACCCCCCCCCCGATCTATCCCACACTGGTGACCCCACCCATCCCCCCTTCTACCCCACACTGGTGACCCCACCCTGGCAGCCACCATCTTCCTCAGATCCACAAGTGTCATCTCAGTCACTCAGTAGCAGAACTGGACGAAGTTCTCATCATAGGAAGTGGGCGGTGCCTGGGGGGGGGGAGGCTGTATACAGACTATACACCACTGAGCAGCCAATACGGAGCTCGGGGGCGGAGACATCAGGAATAGGAGGACTTCATCTGTGGGAACCAATGAGGGAGGTGATGGTGACGCAACATGAACGGCGCGTCACATCCACTCACTACAACGCACCAAAACGCCGGACGTGCGCCTCCCTCCCATCCATGGCCTCCCCAATAATGCAGCGATGTGAATGAGACCCTCCAGTGTCCAATCAGACTCTGCCCCTCCCCCTCCACACGGAATCCCAGAGACAGCAATGGCCGATTTACCAGATACCTAATATAGGCCAAAGCCCCGCCCAATATAAGCCAAAGCCCCGCCCAATATAAGCCAAAGCCCCGCCCACACCTGCAGACCATCCCCCATTGGCATTCCAATAGTCTCAGGGAGCTTTTCAGAGGAACTACAAGCCAAAGGCATGCTGGGGGATGTAGTGCCCCTCCCCCCAGACCTTCCAGGTGCAGCACACAGAACAGACCAGCAATAACCGTCCACCTACAGGTAAGGGGCGGAGTCCTGCTCACAGCCAATCACAGCCCTCCTCAGTGTCAGATATACATTGTACCCCTCCACCATGAATAGAGCACAGGACAAATATCTGCGGTCTCCATACACCGTACAATCTGATGGTCCAATCCAACGTTACCGGTAGTAAAAATAAATATTTGTTTAAAAAAGTATTCATTTAAAATTAAGAAAATAAAACAAAAAAAAAAAAAAGTGTAAAAAAATTGTAAAAAAAAAAAAAAAACGTAAAAATTCTAAAGAGGCAAATAAAAATCTATTACTACACCGATTGTACAGATTGTATAATGTATGGCCCCCTTAGATCAGCTCTGATGGACACGTCTGATTGGATACAAATCGCTGGATTGCTCAGGTGTGCCCTCCTATTGGGTGGCCATAAAGGAGATTGTACAATCAGATTGCATAGTGTATGATCAGCATAAATTCTGTGATCCCCAAAACCGAGATGGAGGAGATTCCGGCATCGGGGGACAAAGGAACAATGTATCCAATATCCACAGACATGGGGGGGGGGCAACGTATCTTCTCTCACGACCTGCACCCACCTAGCAGAGCTGGGACCCCCCACACACGTTACAATCTGATTGGAAGATCTCCTTTAGATCTGCCAGCTCTGTACTGCAAGGACCTTCCTGATAACCGACCAGATAGTCCAGGTTGGTCCTCTGACGTGGATTGTACGGTGATCACACACACGGCGAGATTATCCAATCAAATCACCAATCATTCCCATCCAATAAATCCTGGCCAAACCGATTCAATCGGCCAGAGTGGAAAGTCGTGGACGGCGTTGTGGAGATACTTTGTACACATCGAGGTGGAAGCTGATCATACAATCGTATCTCCCTGTGAGTGGCAGATCAATCAGGGTGTCATCCATGGATCAATTATTCTGATAAGGAGACAATCGTTTGTCATCGCATCTCCAGCCATGTGTAGGCTGATCCCACACACCATACAATCTGATTGTACAATGACCTCCCACCACAGGGCTGATCTTCATCGTATTAGTATAGATCTGGGGATTGTACAGAGATTGGACCGTGTGTGGAGGATGTGATCGGCCTGCAGCACGAGAACCCAACCTACCTCCACGCCTGCTGCAACCACAATCCATCCCGGGGAACCACCGCACTCACCCCAGGAGCTGACACTCCACCACCCCGGGGAACCACCGCACTCACCCCAGGAGCTGACACTCCACCACCCCGGGGAACCACCGCACTCACCCCAGGAGCTGACACTCCACCATCCCGGGGAACCACCGCACTCACCCCAAGAGCTGACACTCCACCATCCCGGGGAACCACCGCACTCACCCCAGGAGCCGACACTCCACCATCCCGGGGACCCACCACCACACTCACCCCAGGAGCTGACACTCCACCACCCCGGGGACCCACCGCACTCACCCCAGGAGCCGACACTCCACCATCCCGGGGAACCACCGCACTCACCCCAAGAGCTGACACTCCACCATCCCGGGGAACCACCGCACTCACCCCAGGAGCTGACACTCCACCATCCCGGGGAACCCACCACACTCACCCCAAGAGCTGACACTCCACACGCTGCATCCAGAAGAGGACAAAGAGAGCGCCGCATGGCTTTATATAGGAGGAACTTCCCATGAGCCTTCACTACTCCCAGCCCCGCCCACTGCTGCCATCTTCCCAGTGACAACACAAGACTCCAACAAAATGGCTGCCGTCACATTCTACTTCTGTGTCCGATAACTAAATGTTCTCTTCATACCGTCCGTCTCTGTACCAGAGGAGCTTACGCTCTAATGTCCCCTCCCCCACAGTCCCATCAGTCTCTGTACCAGAGGAGCTTACACTCTAATGTCCCCTCCCCCACAGTCCCATCAGTCTCTGTACCAGAGGAGCTTACACTCTAATGTCCCCTCCCCCACAGTCACATCAGTCTCTGTACAGAGGAGCTTACACTCTAATGTCCCCTCCCCCACAGTCCCATCCGTCTCTGTACCAGAGGAGCTTACGCTCTAATGTCCCCTCCCCCGCAGTCCCATCAGTCTCTGTACCAGAGGAGCTGACGCTCTAATGTCCCCTCCCCCGCAGTCCCATCAGTCTCTGTACCAGAGGAGCTTACGCTCTAATGTCCCCTCCCCCACAGTCCCATCAGTCTCTGTACCAGAGGAGCTTACACTCTAATGTCCCCTCCCCCACAGTCCCATCAGTCTCTGTACCAGAGGAGCTTACACTCTAATGTCCCCTCCCCCACAGTCCCATCCGTCTCTGTACCAGAGGAGCTTACGCTCTAATGTCCCCTCCCCCGCAGTCACATCAGTCTCTGTACCAGAGGAGCTTACACTCTAATGTCCCCTCCCCCACAGTCCCATCAGTCTCTGTACCAGAGGAGCTTACGCTCTAATGTCCCCTCCCCCGCAGTCCCATCAGTCTCTGTACCAGAGGAGCTTACGCTCTAATGTCCCCTCCCCCGCAGTCCCATCAGTCTCTGTACCAGAGGAGCTGACGCTCTAATGTCCCCTCCCCCGCAGTCCCATCAGTCTCTGTACCAGAGGAGCTGACGCTCTAATGTCCCCTCCCCCGCAGTCCCATCAGTCTCTGTACCAGAGGAGCTTACGCTCTAATGTCCCCTCCCCCGCAGTCCCATCAGTCTCTGTACCAGAGGAGCTTACACTCTAATGTCCCCTCCCCCGCAGTCCCATCAGTCTGTGTACCAGAGGAGCTTACACTCTAATGTCCCCTCCCCCGCAGTCCCATCAGTCTCTGTACCAGAGGAGCTTACGCTCTAATGTCCCCTCCCCCGCAGTCCCATCAGTCTCTGTACCAGAGGAGCTTACGCTCTAATGTCCCCTCCCCAGCAGTCCCATCAGTCTACGTACCAGAGGAGCTTACGCTCTAATGTCCCCTCCCCCGCAGTCCCATCAGTCTCTGTACAGAGGAGCTTACACTCTAATGTCCCCTCCCCCACAGTCCCATCAGTCTCTTTACCAGAGGAGCTTACACTCTAATGTCCCCTCCCCCGCAGTCCCATCAGTCTGTGTACCAGAGGAGCTTACACTCTAATGTCCCCTCCCCCGCAGTCCCATCAGTCTCTGTACCAGAGGAGCTTACGCTCTAATGTCCCCTCCCCCACAGTCCCATCAGTCTCTGCACCAGAGGAGCTTACGCTCTAATGTCCCCTCCCCCACAGTCCCATCAGTCTCTGCACCAGAGGAGCTTACACTCTAATGTCCCCTCCCCCACAGTCCCATCAGTCTCTGTACCAGAGGAGCTTACGCTCTAATGTCCCCTCCCCCGCAGTCCCATCAGTCTCTGTACCAGAGGAGCTTACACTCTAATGTCCCCTCCCCCACAGTCCCATCAGTCTCTGTACCAGAGGAGCTTCCACTCTGCACCAGAGAGGTTGTGCTGCAGGTGCTCTCCCTCTCCAGACACTAGGGGGCCAGGCCTGCTCGCCTGGCCCCAGAAACATGGCCTCTTCTGGGCTAGGCTCAGACCATGCTCCCCCTGAGGGACCCAGCTTGCCTTCCCATACTTTACCAGCACCTGAAGACCTTGGCTGTGGCCCTAAAAGTGGGGAATCCCTCCCTGTCTTCAGAGAGCGGGTTGCTGATTATCTGGTGAGAATCGCAAAGGAGGAGGAAAAGTTGGTGAGTCTGAAAACTGACTACAAGAAGAAGAAAGTTCTCCATGACAAGTCATGGAGCAGCAAGAGGCAGAGCATGAAGCCGGAGATGAAGGGTCTGGAGGACGTCATGGAGCAGCAAGAGGCAGAGCATGAAGCCGGAGATGAAGGGTTTGGAGGACGTCATGGAGCAGCAAGAGGCAGAGCATGAAGCCGGAGATGAAGGGTTTGGAGGACGTCATGGAGCAGCAAGAGGCAGAGCATGAAGCCGGAGATGAAGGGTTTGGAGGAAGTCATGGAGCAGCAAGAGGCAGAGCATGAAGCCGGAGATGAAGGGTTTGGAGGAAGTCATGGAGCAGCAAGAGGCAGAGCATGAAGCCGGAGATGAAGGGTTTGGAGGACGTCATGGAGCAGCAAGAGGCAGAGCATGAAGCCGGAGATGAAGGGTTTGGAGGTCGCCATTAAGAAGCAGCAGAATCTGGTAAAGACGCTGAAGGAGAAGAGCGGAGCTTTCAGAGAAAAGTTCCGGAATGAGGAAAGGTTCAGGAAGATGAAGGGAGACTCCGGTAAGGATCCAGCATCGGCGGTGGCAGTACGGGTGGAGAGTGAGGAGGGGGTCCTGGATGCTGCCCCTGCTATCCCATCCACCTCAGGATCTGCTTCCCTGGAGGAAATGTCAGCCTCTGCCCCCCTCCCTCCACAGCAAGCTGGAGGAACAGCACAGGAGGTAGAGGAATATGGCGGAGGGCTGCTAAAGTACATTGAGGAATTGGAGTCTTCCCTAATTGGAAGAACTTTCCGTTTTTCTGAGGACTCTGAGGATGAAGATGACGGTGAGGACTCTGTACCTGGTCCTGTAAAGGAGAAAAAAACAGAAAAGCTGCGCTTTATTAAAAGTGCCAGTTTGGACTCCAGTGTGGACAGCCATGTGCACTGCAGTGTTTTGGAGGGAAATCCTCCTGTGTGTGCACAGAGCTCTGCAGGGAAGATGGCTGCTGTGCCTGCAGGACTGCACTCTGCTGGGACTGAGGACTCTGATACCAGGAACCCTGTGACTGTGGACTCTGCTGGGGGGAAGGTAAAGGGGGGATCTGAGACTATTGCTGGACAACCTCTGCTGATGGCTGCAAATGCAGCAGAAAATGGTGGGAGGGAAATTGTCAGCAGCACTCTGAAAGGGGTTGCTGAAACCCAGGGGAGAGTGACCAGGAGTGGAAGGCTTTTGCCTAAGAGGAGTATGTTGGGGGAGGGGGAGACAGGAGCATCTGGTGTGAGTGAGTCTGCTGGGAGCAGTAGTGCCACGAGTGAAAGGAAACATATGGATGATAAGAGTGCTTGCAATGCTGGAAAGGGGAATGCCTGTGTGTTGGTGGATGGAGGGACTGCTGCTGCCTCTGATGGTGGTCTGCAGAGCGGGGGCTCTGAGGTTCCTGCAACCATTGGGCGGGGTGCAGCTTTAAGGTCCACTACATCTAATGCTGCAAATAAGACCTATGCTGGGGCTCTGGCTGGGAGGAGGGGGTCACATCATGTTGTCAGCTCTGGGGGGAGGTCTGCTGCAGGTCTGCCATCTGCACCCCTGTCCTTCAGGAGGAGGAATTTGGTGCAGCTCAGATGGGAGGGTGGGGGTGCTCCCCTGGTCAGGTGGGAAGGTGGGGGTGCTCCCCTGGTCAGGTGGGAAGGTGGGGGTGCTCCCCCGGTCAGGATGTCGGTGGTGGACAGGATTTTGGAGATGGGGTTTAGGGCGGATGACATCTTCGCCTTGATCAGCCCTGTAGGATCCTATGACTATGATCTGTCCTTTGTGCGCCCCGAGTCTCTGGATATATTCTGGGAGAAGTATGAACACATGTATAAGGGTCTGCCGGAGTGGAGGGGACTCGTCCCAAAGGTGGTCTCACGCCAACCTCTAGTGAAGACGGTCACCATTCTAGTACGGAATGAGTCAATTCCTTCGGCTGACTTGGCTGTCTGGCTAAGGAGATTTGGGGAGCTACTTGCACCCCTGAGGAAGATTGTGGATGAGAGAGGGATATGGACTGGTGGGTGGTCGGTGCAGATGAGGCTGTATGTGTGTGGGAATGTGGTCCAGCATCTGCCCTCCTCAGCCTTCATTGGGAAGGACAGGATTGTGGTGTTCTACCCTGGACAGCCCAAGCTCTGCAATAAGTGCGGTTCTCGGGGTCACTTCGCCTCCTCATGTCCAGAGATGAAGTGCTCCCTATGTCAGGATCTGGGGCATCTGGTTCTCTGGGTCACTTGGCCTCCTCATGTCCAGAGATGAAGTGCTCCCTATGTCAGGATCTGGGGCATCTGGTTCTCTGGGTCACTTGGCCTCCTCATGTCCAGAGATGAAGTGCTCCCTATGTCAGGATCTGGGGCATCTGGTTCTCTGGGTCACTTGGCCTCCTCATGTCCAGAGATGAAGTGCTCCCTATGTCAGGATCTGGGGCATCTGGTTCTCGGGGTCACTTGGCCTCCTCATGCCCAGAGATGAAGTGCTCCCTATGTCAGGATCTGGGGCATCTGGTTCTCGGGGTCACTTGGCCTCCTCATGTCCAGAGATGAAGTGCTCCCTATGTCAGGATCTGGGGCACCTGGCTAAGGATTGTAATATCATCAGGTGCAATCTGTGTGATAAGGTTGGCCATTCGTACAACCGGTGCCCTGAGGCCATGCACAACCAGTCAGCTTTGGTGGAAGAGTTTTTTCGTCTGGACATGGAGGAGGCAGAGGAGAGGGAGGCTGGGCCAGGGGTCACCAATGTCTCTGTCCCTGTGGTCCCAGTGTCTGATGGTCCCTCTAATGTGTCATCTCCTTGTGTTGTGCCCCCTGAGTCAGTGTCCGTGGATGTTGTGTCTGATCCTCCTGTGTCAGTTTCCCCAGAGATAGTGGGGGCTGTGGAGGGAACTGGACCAATGTGTATGGTTGCACCGACCCCCCCTCCCCGGCGTCGGAGGGTCAGAGCGCGTGAGGCGCTGGGGGGTGGAGTGAATGATGGTGGGGGTGTTGGGGTGAAGGTTGGGGGGACTGCTGTGGTGAGTGGAGAGAGTGGGGTGGATGATGTTGGTGATGGTGGAAGGGAGGGGGAGGGGGCTTTGCGGGCCGGTTTATCAAATGATGATATGGAGTGGTTGGAGGCAAAAAGGAAGTCTGGGAAGAAGAAGCGAAAGAAGCGGATTATTGAGGTAGAAATGGGGAGATGCATGGTCTTAGACGTCTCCATGGGGGGGCAGGACCTGCGCCTGATTAACATCTATGGGCCCCAGACAAAATGGGACAGGAAATGCCTCTTCATGAAGATCAAGCCTTTCCTTTTTACAGCCCAGCAAGTTGTCTTCGGTGGTGACTTTAACACCGTCACTAGGACTAAGGACAGGAGAGGGATCGGAGTCAGGCTGGACTGTGACAGCTAGAGAGGCAGGTCTGGTTGATGTGCACATTCATTGCTGCCCAGACGACACGGGATTCACTTTTCAGAGAGGTTCTAGTCAGAGCAGAATAGATAGGTTTTTTTTAAAGGGGAACTCCGCCTTCTCGGCACCAGTGTGTCAGGCGGTGGAGTTTTCTGATCACTGTATTCTGTCTGTGACTCTGAGTGGCCCCGATACACCACCTAAGGGGAGGGGTACCTGGAAGCTGAATTCGGCACTCCTGGACGATGAGAAGGTGAGTCAATCCTTTGAGGATTTTTTTCAGGCACAGGTATCAATCATGGACGTTTGCAGCAGTAAGTCCGAGTGGTGGGAGCTTACAAAACGAAGGATCGTTGGGTTTTTCAAGGCCATAGGAAGGAATAAACAGCTTGATAAGTATGTCACCTACCAGCGTCTGCGGAGGAAGCTCGATCGGCTTGTCTCGAATAATGGGGATCCAGAAGCGATCTCTGAGGTCAAACTCTTGCTCAGGCAGTGTCAATATGACAGGCATGCCTCTTTGGTTCTGGAAAGGGATTATGGGAAATATCACTCGCCCGACCCTTACCAGAACTGCAAACAAGGTAGAGCAGTTAAGTCAGTTGTAGGCCTGGTTGACAGTACGGGTTCCCTGACAAAGTCCAAGTCAGGGATCCTGGAAACCTCCAGGTCATACTATGCTGACCTCCTGGGTAGGAGGGACCTCGATCGGGCAAGCATGTCGGGTTTTCTGGACTCTACTCCAGGACTGGGAAATGGCAGTTCTCTTGTGAGTTTGACAGAGGACATCACGGCAGATGAGGTGGTGAAAGCTATTGATCAGCTTGCCATGAAGAAGTCGCCTGGGCCAGACGGATTGACAGCCGAGTTTTATAAGCACTTTAAGGTGACTCTGGCCCCATTTTTGGTGGAGGTGTTTAATGGCTGTCTGAGAGAGGGTCCGCCCTCCCCCTCCATGTCTGAGAGAGGGTTCGCTCTCTCCCTCCATGCGACAATCTGCAGTGATTCTTCTGTCAAAGGGTAAGGATTCCTCGAGAATTGAGAATTGGCGGCCCATTAGCCTTCTCAATGTTGATAGGAAGATATTGGCAAAAATTATTTTCTGGCGTTTATCGTCTGTTGCGGGCAATTTACTTTCTCGCCATCAGCACTGTTCGGTTCAGGGAAGAAGCACTTTTTCAGCGGTGTTAGCTGTCCGGGAGGCCCTGGAGCGGTGCAGGGCTGCAGGCTGGGGAAAGTTCCTGCTGGCATTGGATCAGGCCAAAGCTTTTGATCGAGTCAATCATGAGTACCTATGGCTGCTTCTTGGCAAGTATGGCCTGGAGGGGGGCTTTATCGATTGGCTAAAGACCTTATACAGAGGGGCTGAAAGCTTCATGCTTGTGAATGGTTGGATTGGACGACCCTTTGAGGTTGGCTCAGGTGTGCGTCAGGGGTGTCCTTTGAGTCCTCTGCTATATGCGTTTGTAATCGATCCCTTCATTCGGAGGTTAGAGAGCGGACCGTTGTGTGGAGTTCCTTTGGGCATTCCTGGGGAGCCCCCTCTGAGGGTCGTGGCCTATGCTGATGACGTGTCTGTTTTCATCTCCGGGACGCAGGAGGCAGAGGAGGTGGTCTCGGTGATGGAACAGTACACTGAGGCAGGAGGCGGAGGAGGTGGTCTCGGTGATGGAACAGTACGCTGAGGCAGGAGGCGGAGGAGGTGGTCTCGGTGATGGAACAGTATGCTGAGGCATCTGGCTCAAAGATCAATCAGGATAAGAGTGAGGTTTTCTGGATGGGAGAGGAAGGTGAAGGCTTTACCCTTCCGGACGCCTTCCCAGAGCCCCAGCAGGAAATTAAAGTTTTAGGCATCAGATTTGGTCCCGGTGATTACGGCCTTGCAAATTGGGTAAGCAGGCTACAAGATGCCGATGCCAAGGTGGCCAGCTGGAAGGATTGGAAACTCTCTTACAGGGAAAGGATTGACCTGATTAAAACTTACCTGATCCCGGTATTTCTGTATGTCAGCTTTGTCTGTGTTTTGCCAGTGTCTCTCTATGCGAGGATCTACAGTTGTTTCTTCCAGCTGTTATGGGGGCACAAACTGAACCTCATTAAGAGGTCTGTAACCTACCTTCCCAGGCGGATGGGTGGCCTAGGTATGGTCAACCCGGTGGTTTTCTTTTCTCTGATGTTTTTGAAACATAATTTTGGTAGCATGCTGGCAGAGGAACCGCCTGGGTGGGTTGGTATTTTTCAGTCCTGGTTTAGGCCTTTTCTACGGAGCTGGGAGAATGGTGGGCCAGTGAAAAGCCTGAGGGTCCAACATGGTAAGCTCCCGGCTTATGTTGCCCCGTGTCTGAAAATGCTTCGGCAATGGCGAGTGACGGCGGAGGAAATTAAATCTCTTCCTAGGAAGGCCCTGGAGAGGAGGGTTGTTGAATCTGCCTTTAGCGAGCCATTGGCCTTGAGGGATTGCCCAGGCCCGGTTATGAGGGAGGGTCTGCGTTTGATGAATCTGGAGAGAATCCCTTTAAAGTTTCGGGATTTGGCCTGGCTCTCGTTCCATGGCAGACTCTATGTGAAGGGCAACCTGAAGCATCGCTCTGCGGAGAACCGTGGTTGTCCAAGAGTGGAGTGCGGTGGGGTGGAGGAGACGATGGACCATTTCTTGCTTCAGTGCCCCTTCAATATAGAAGTCTACAAGCGGGTGGGTGGGGCTCTGGGGATCCCTTTCCTTTCCCGCTTGAGTTACGCGGAGTGGTCTTACGGAGCCTTTCAGACTCACCGGGATTTTGATTTTGAGACACTTTTTCTAGTTAGCTTAGTAGTCCGTTACCACACGTGGAATGCACGGTGTCAGGTTTCCATTCGCAAAAAAGTCCTTCCTGTCGAGGTGGTGGTGAACAACATTCTGGGTGAGGTTGGGAAGATTCGGGGTCTTGAGAAGGACAGGTGGCGGCCGGGAGCCTGGACAAAGGCGTGGAGGAATGTCAGGTCCCCGTAGCTGCTGTCTGTCAGTCTCTGGGGGCGTGGCTTCTCTTTCTGTCCTTTCACGTCCCCTAGATTTTGTAACATCAGATTTTTGAAGAAAGGCTGCATGCATGGGATCGATGTATGGGATGAATGTGTGGGATGAATGTATGGGATCAATGTGTGGGATCGATGTATGGGATGAATGTGTGGGATCAATGTGTGGGATGAATGTGTGGGATCAATGTATGGGATGAATGTTTAATCGTTTCTTAGCCTGAGGGGGTGTTTAGGTGACGGTCAGGATTTGTTATTTTGCTGAAGTAGCTGGTTTTGTTTAGTTATACATATTTTATTCTGTATATATGTAAATATGATTTTTATGATGTTTTTGTTTGCAAGATTTTAATAAACAAAAAATTTACACTCTAATGTCCCCTCCCCCGCAGTCCCATCACACTCTGTACAGAGGAGCTTACGCTCTAATGTCCCCTCCCCCGCAATTCCCATCAGTCTGTACCAGAGGAGCTTACACTCTAATGTCCCCTCCCCCAGACTGTATACAATCCAACAAAACGATCGGGCATCTGGGAAAAAGTAGGGGTTTTGTGGGTGGGAAATGTGTGAGATAAATTTGCATACATTTGAATAATCCCACCCTTCTTGAGCCAAGGAAAGGAGTATGCAAATTAGGGTGACCATGGTGCTTTGCAGTTCCTTTGGCTAAGATCAAGTGTAGTGTCTGTTCTGAGTGTCCAGTAGGGGGCGCTCCGCCTTCATTCTTGTCTCTGGGGAGGATGGTTGGCTGTATAGTACCCCTGCTGGTATGATGGGGCTCTGAAGGCTAGAACCGAAAGTGTGGGGCCCGGGAAAGCCGGAGGGGCCCAGTTCCTCCTGATTGGAATGGATCTACCTTGTCTGGCCAGGGGCCGGGGAGGCAGAGAGTCCGCAGAGCAGTGCCACCTGGGAGTGGTCACCTCAGGGGTGGTCTTAGTAGCACATGGGGGTGGGATCCCACGCGTGAACCGTACACATGGTCACTGCTCCAAACACTTCTCCTGCACCGATACTACGAGCCTTGGGGCCCCGCCAGGGCACAATTGTAGGGCCACTTTATATTTATTTTCCTCCAACATATGAGTCACTTTCACTTATCTGTGTTTTATTTCTCATGGATGGAGGGTGGGGGTCCTCGGGCCTGAAGGCTAGGGGGAGGATGTGTGGCCTTTTGGTTCCTTCCCCTCCTGTTCCGGGGGAATCTCTCTTTGGGAGAGCCCCCTGAAGTGAGTCCCCCCTCCCCCACACTGTATACAATGTGTGGCTACCTGAAGCTGACCACCAAGTACTAGGCCGGGGGGCAAAACACCAAAAAGTGCACTTAGGGGTGTACTTTAGTTCCACCACCCCCGCCTGAAGGAGTAGGACCTCTACCCAGATGCCCCGGGGCGCAAGGCTCCTGCCAGGGACTGAGGTTTCCACATGGTCCATCTAGCCGGAAGACCTGGTGGGCCCCTTTCCTTGTGGCTAGCCGAAGCCAACCACCAAGTACTAGGTCTGGGTCCTCTCAGGGGGAGGGGAGCAAATATGCTAATTAGATACAATGCTCTCCCTAAGTTAAAGTAGTATGGTCCAAAATCATCATTATTCATAGTAGCGGGGGATGGTGATCCATTAGGAGCCGTGCGTGTCCGATCCAACAAACCGAGTGGGCTTCTGGGAAAAAGTCAGGGTCCTGTGGGTGGGAAATGGGTGAGATAAATTTGCATATATTTGATTAATCCCACATTTCTTGAGGCCAAGGAAAGGATTATGCAAATTAGGGAGACCGTTGTCCTCTGCAATTGGATCAGAACACTCTCCCTAATCCCACAACAACATAAGGATGGCAAATGGGACACAAAAAAAAATGGCAGTGGGTCTTAGTATGCAAATTAGGGTGGCCATTCTCTGCTCCCCCCCTCCACAGTGTGCATTCAACAGATTTGAACATTTTTTTTCAGGGGGGGGGGGGTCCCCGAGATCTCAGACTGTTTGCTGAGAGTTCCTCCAAGTAGAGATATTTTTGATTGAAAAGATACTTTTATTGCAGAAGCATCAAAAACAACATGTTACGTGTAATCGGGGTACATCTCACCCTGTACTGCGACGCAGCGCACCACATTGCAACACAGTTCCAAGCATATGATAAATACATTCGCTCAGCGGTATGATGCCTGACGTGATGTGCGTGGAGGATGAATCCCCCGGACCACCACGTCATGCATAACGCCGCTTACCCCGAAACCATAGCATCCTAATACACAGTACATTTCCTAATGCCAAGTAGAGATATTTTTTTTTTTTTTTAAGTCCGCAAACGTGCAACTATAAACGTAAAAACCTGTAAGTGTTCACAAAAAATGTGCAAGTGCAAAACACCACACAAAAAAGTGCACTTAGGGGTATGCTGTGTCCTACCCCTAAAGGGGCTTGGACCGCTTACCCTGATCCCCCGGGGCACGAAGCTCCTGACGGGGACAAGGTTCCCAATTGGTCCTCCTGGCCAAAAGGCCTGGTGGACCACCGTTCCCTATGCCCAGCCGAAGCCAGACACACAGTACTAGGTCAGGGGGCTCTCCCGAAGAGAAAACCCCCTAGGGATCAGGGGAGGAAGGAACCGTATGGCCACACATCCTCCCCCTAGACTTCAGGGTAGGCCCGAGGACCCACACCCTCCATCCGTGAAAACACACACATAAGTAACAGAAAAGTGACAAACGTGGGAGGTGAAATAAATTAAATAAATAGAAAGTAAAAAAAGTGGTACCGTGCCAAATTGTGCACAGACCGGGCCCTGAGGCCCGTAGCAAAAATTGCCCTGGACTTAGCCAAAAGGCCTGGTCCTTAGGGCGCTGTGCAAAAAGAATGTAAAAACAGTGACCATGTGCCATGTTCACACAGTGGGGTCCCACACCCAAGTGTTACTAGTGGCACCCCTGAGAGCGTCTACTCAGGGGGCACCGAGTTTGCGGACTTTCTGCCTCCCCAGCCCCTGGCCAGACCAAGGTAGATCCGTCCAAATCAGGAGGTACTGGGTCCTTCCAGTGTTCCCGGAGGAATTACTCCCGAGGCCCCAGAACGAATCATGGCGCTCCCCGGTTTCTGTCCCTCCGGTTCAGCCTTCCGGACCCCCATCATACCAGTGAGGGTACTATACAACAGCCATCCCCGCAAAGCTAGAATGGCCGGGAGCCCCCCCACTGGACACTGATAAGAACAGATTTTTTTTTTTTTTTTTAAGTCCGCAAACGTGCAACTATAACAGATTTTTGATTGAAAAGATACTTTTATTACAGAAGCATCAAAAACAACATGTTACGTGTAATCGGGGTACATCTCACCCTGTACTGCGACGCAGCGCACCACATAGCAATACAGTCCCAAGCATACGATAAATACATTCAGAAATAAATACATTCGCTCAGCGGTATGATGCCTGACGTGATGTGTGTGGAGGATGAATCCCCCGGACCACCACGTCATGCATGACACCGCTTACCCCGAAAACCGTAGCATCCTAATACACAGTACTAAGTCATGCGAAAACGAAAACGAAAACGAAAGCCGGAGTTTACAATCTACAATGAGCGTCGGGTGTGGGGGGGGGAGGGGAGAGAAAAGGGGGAGACACAGGCCCGAAGCTTTATTTGAAGGGACAAAGACACGCAAGGGGGGGGGGGTAGGGGGAAGGGGAGATCTTCAGACGTCCTCTTCCTCCTTAACCACTTGCCTACCGGGCACTTCTACCCCCTTCCTTACCAGGCCAATTTTCAGCTTTCAGCGCTGCCGCACTTTGATTGACAATTGCGCGGTCATGCAACATTGTACCCATATGAAATTTTGATCATTTTTTTCTCACAAATAGAGCTTTCTTTTGGTGGTATTTAATCGCCACTGGGCGCTTTACTTTTTGCGCTATAAAAAAAAAAGTGCAAAAAATTTGAAAAAAAAAAAAAAGTTTATTTGTTTCTTTTATAAAATTTTTCAAACAGGTATTTTTTCTCCTTCACTGATGTGCGTTAATGAGGCAGCACTGATGGGCACTGATAGGCGGCACTGATGGGCACTGATAGGCAGCACTAAAGGGCACTGATAGGCAGCACTAATGAGGTGGCACGGATAGGCGGCACTGATATGCAGCACTGATAGGCGGCACTGATAGGTGACACTGATTATGGGTACTGATAGACGGCACTGACTGGCATCACTGCTGGGCACTGACTGGCGGCACTGACTGGCACAACCCCTGGGCACTGACTGGTGGCACTGACTGGCAGCACTGCTGGGCTGCACTGGTGGGTGGGCACAGGTGGGTGGCACTGGTGGGCACAGGTGGGTGGCACTGCTGGGCACATGTAGGTGGCACTTCTGGGCACAGGTAGGTGGCACTTCTGGGCACAGGTGGGTGCACTGCTGGGCACAGGTGGGTGCACTGCTGGGCACGGGTGGGCGGAGCTAGTGGGCGCACTGCTGGGCGGAACCTGCGGGTCTCACTGCTGGGCACCGATCATCAGGGCACTGATCATCAGTGCCCTGATGATCGGTGCCGATCCCCGCTCTGACAACTGCCGGTTCTTGGCAGTACTTTCCTCACGATCTGACAGCGTGAGGAAAGTGCAGCCGAGAACCGGCACTTGCATTTCCCTGTGATCAGCGTGTCATTGGACACCGCTGATCACGTGGTAAAAGGCCGGTATGATCGGCCTTTTACTACATCTCGTGATCAGCTGTGTCCAGGAGAGCGCGTTCTGGGGGGACGTCATATGACGTCCACCCAGAACTGGCCGGCCGCAGTGCAGCCGTCATTCGGCTATCTGCGGTCGGCAGGTAGTTAAAGTCCATCAAGGTATAGTCTCTGAGCAGACTGAGGATCAGTCTGCGGCAGTCCTCAATGGACATCCTCTCCCGCTGGTGCACCATAAAGCGTCCTTAAAACAACACAGCACCCGCCAGGCGCCGTCAATGTCCTCCAGAGAAAAAGTTCCACAGAATAGTCCATTCAACACCCCAAAGTGAGTGATGGCTGTCTGTGGTAGAAAGTCCTTGAGTTCAGGTTCCAGGGCCCTCAACAGGTCCTGAGCAAATGAGCACTCCCAGAAAACGTGGTGAGACGTTTCCTCGTGGATGATGCAGAAGGGGCAGTGTCTGTATCTGCTCAGGTTCCTGGCATGCATAAATGTCCTGAGAGGCAACCCCCCTTAGATTGCCATCCATGCCAGGTCTTTATGCCTGTTGGTGAGAATGTTGGAAGAAACATTCCTCCAGACCACCTTGCAGGTATCTGAAGTCAGGCCTGGAACCGACTCCAAAATGTCGCTTGCTCTGATCAGTTTGTAAATGGTCTTTGGTTTCCACAAGTCAGGCTTGACTCCCTGTAGCCCCTGCTCCTTGATGAACTTGAAGGTATCCAAGTAGTACCAAGGGGTGTCCCAGTTGTAGGGGATGGAACTGTCCCAATTGTCCCATTCGAGGGACCTCCAGAGAGGCAACAGGAAGAAGCGAGACATTGCGTTCCCGCCAGAGTCCATAGTCCGTTTGGGCAAAGTTCTGCGGATGCAGTTGCAAGCAAAGAACACCCTCAGTTGGGTGGCGATGTCGGGCACGCCCTTACCGCCCTTGAGGGGTTCCTTGAACATGACTGCCCGCTTCACTCTGTCCATCTTGGAGCCCCAGATGAAGTGAAACACCGCCCTGGTGATGGCCTTACAGGTGTTGACCCGTGGGGGCCAGGCCTGGGCGAGGTACTGCAACACAGGGAGAATCTCGCTGCGGAGTACCAGTGTCTTCCCTTCGATGGTGAGGTCTCTGAGGCTCCAAAGTCCAAATTTCTGCCGCATTTTAGCCAGTCTCTCCTCCCAAGACTTCAGGGCTGCGCCCTCGGCACCAAACCAAACTCCCAAAATTTTCATGAAGTCTGTCTTGATGCCAAAGGGCATGGATGCAGAAGAAGGCAGGAACCACTTTCCGAAGAGCATGACTTCCGACTTCCCGCAGTTGACCTTTGCCCCCGAAGCTTGGCCGAAGTCCTCGCAGGTCTGGACGAGCAGGTCGATGGAGCGCTGGTTGGCACAGAACACCGTCACGTCGTCCATGTAGAGCGAGCACTTCACTTCCCGTCTGTCTGGTCCCGGTGCGGTGATTCCCCCGATCTCTGGATTCCGTCTGATGCATTCGGCGAAGAGCTCTATACAGCAAACAAAAAGCAGAGGTGAAAGAGGGCAGCCTTGTCTGACCCCGGAGAGGACCGGGAAGGGGTCAGTTTTCCAGCCGTTCACCTGCACGGAACTACAAATGTCGTTATACATGATATCCACATACAAACAAAACATTTCCCCAAGACCAAACCTGCGCAGGGCTCTGCACATAAACCCATGGGAGACACGGTCAAAGGCCTTCTCCTGATCAAGACTGACCAGGGCCGCGTGCACACGGCGGTCCTTGATGTATTGGACCGTGTCCCGGACAAGCGCTAGGCTGTCCGCAATCCTGCGGCCAGGAATGCCGCAAGTCTGATCCGGGTGGATGATCTGTCCGATGACAGCCTTCAGCCTGTTCGCCATGACTTTGGCGAGGATCTTGTAGTCCACGTTCAGGAGAGAGATGGGACGCCAATTTTTCAAGTCACATCTCTCCCCCTTACGCTTGTACAGGATCGTGATCATCCCCTCCCTCAACGAAGGAGGCATCTTGCCCTCCACCACCATCTCCTCGTACAGCTCGAGCAGGTCCGGGCCCACGAGGTCCCACAGCGCTACATAGAGCTCTGCTGGGAGACCGTCGCAGCCCGGGGTCCTGCCCCGCCTAAAGGATTTAGCGGCAGAGTGCAGCTCCTCCAACGTCAAGGGGGCGTTGGTGGCCGACAAACCTGCAGGATCAATAGCGTTAGAGATACCTGACAAGAACCTGTCGGCCGCTTCCGAGTTTGTTTCTTTGGGGGGAGTAGAGGTCGGTGTAGTAGTCGCTGACCACTTCCATCACGGCCTCCTTCCCCTTCTGGAGTGTTCCAGTCTTGTCACGCAGCTCCGACAGGGGTGTGTGTCCTGAGTGGAGTTTCCTGAAAAAGAAAGAGTTACACTTCTCACCTTTCTCTAGATGCTCCACCTTGGCACGGAAGACAATGTGCCTGGATTCTTCCTCAAAGTGCTTTTTCAAGCTCTTCTTGGTGTCCTCCAGGTCTTGCCTCACGTCCCAGCCACAGTGATGAAGGTCCTGCAGGGACTGCAGCTGACGCTGCAGCCTCCTGAGTTCCTTCCTCCTGGCACACACTTGCTGGCGTCCCCTGGCCTGAAAGAAGCTGCACAGCTTGACTTTCACGAACTCCCACCAGTCGCTTACCTTGGGAAAGAAAGACTTCTCCTCTCGCCAGGCACCATAGGTTTCCCTGAGCTCCTCTAGCAGTTCCTCATCGTCCAGCAGGGTGCAATTCAGCTTCCAGGAGCCTGGGCCCGGGGCAAAGCCCTCTCCCAGGTCACCTTGAAAGTGAATGGCCCTGTGGTCAGAGAAAAAGCAGGGAACCATGGAGAACCCGTGGTGCCTGACTGCCCTAGAGGTGAGCACAAAGTCAAACCTGGAACGCACAGATCCGTCGGGGCGGCTCCATGAGTAGTTCACGGAACCGCGCCCCACGGATCCCACGGCGTCCTGCAGGGAAGCCTCCGCAATCACCTCCCGGAGCAGCTTCGAGGTGGCGTCGAGTTTTGCGTACATGCTGAAGCTGCGCCCATCCTCCTCTATCGGACAGTTAAAATCACCGCCGATTACTACTGTTCTCGTTGTGACGAGTTGCGTCCGCAGGGTTTGGAAAAGCTCCAGCCGCGCGTTCTTCTCCGGGGAGGCGTACACGTTGATGAGCCTAACGGGCTCCCCCGCCCACGAGCCGTCTATGACCAAAAGGTGGCCGCAGACGAGCTCGTGGACAGAGTCAACAGTGAAACGTCCACCCCTGATAAGAACCGCTACCCCTGTGGACTTGCAATCGCCACCCCCAGACCAGTAGGAGGGACCGTGGGTCCACTGGGAGGACAAATGAGTGTACCTCCTCAGAGGGGGAAGGGCGCACTCCTGAAGCATGTACACATCACTCTGCTGTGTGGAAAGAAAGGTCAGCACAGTCTGCCTCCTAGACCCGTCCTTGATGCTCCTCACATTAATGGAAAAGATAGATATCTCAGCCATCATGGGAAAGAGATGAAGGGGTTAGTCGGCAGGGGCTGTGCTTACCTCCCCTGGAGAGGGGGGGCAACCTCTGTGACCTCTGCAGCCTGACAAATGTCCTGGCTCAGACCGATCTGGTTGAGGACCTCATTGAGGACCTCATCGAAGTCGGTGGAGAGATCTGGCTCCGACTGGGTCACAGCCATCTCTTCTTCCACCTCTTCTTCCTCCAGCGTGTCGAGGTCCTCCCCCACGGGGTCAGGACCTGCGACATTCTGGAGGACGGCAGGCCGTTTGGTGAAGGAGGAGGGGTCCTCCGCCGCCGGGCTGGCCTGCTCCTTCTTCCGCTTCCTGTTCCCCGCCGCAGAGCTGCTGACGGGGGTGGCAGGGGGAAGGGGCGGGAAGTCCTCCTGTGAGGACAGGTCAGGGGGGGGTGGAACTGGGCCCGGGAGGGGGGGGGGCAGGGGGACCAGGGGCGGGGGGGGCAGGGGCAGGGGGACCAGGGTCCGGGGGGGGGGGGCGGCCTCCGACACCGGAGGGGTAGGGGTGGGGGGAGGGGGGTTCCTCTTACCTGGGTCCTTCTGAGGCTTCTGTGGCGCTGGTTTGGCGGCAGGGCCCTTGCTCAGGGCCCCAGAATACGTCCTGCTTCTCTCTGGGCAGTCCCTGTAGACGTGCTCTGACCGTCCACAGAGGTTGCAGGTTCTGGACCTCGGGCAATCCTTGGTCTCGTGACCTGCAGACCGGCAGAACCTACATGAAAGCACCTGGCAATCCTTACCCTCGTGCCCCGGCTGGCCGCACCTGCGGCATGACTGGGGTTGATCCGGGTAATGTAGGAGTCCTGCTGACGCTCCCAGGGAGAAGCACTGTTGCAGGTGTTGGAGATCTCCAGCGGGACGATCTCTCAGCAATCTGCAAAACACAGCCCACTTACCTGTCCAGAAGCCGTTGGCGTCTAGTATCCGGACTGGGTCCTTCAACACGACGCAAAACCTTTGGAGATAGGTGGCGATATCTCTTCCAGGGACGTGAGGGTTCCTCATGGACACCGTGATCCGCCTTTCGTCCCTTTGAATGGGAGAGTTCGCAATGAACTTTCGGAAGAGGGAGTCGGGTCCAGAGGTCTTCACTGCCTCCCAGTACCTTCTGCATACCTGTAGAGAAACAAAAGTGACAAAGAAAATACCTCTCATGAAGGATTGCACCGACAGGGTCTCTGCCTTGCTAAATCCTTGTTCAAGGATCATTTTCTTCCCAAAGACTTCCGGGGTCATGTCCGGGACTCTGCCGTCCACTTCTTTCAGCTGCAGCACGACTGTCTGCTTCATCCAGGGCTCCAGGGGAGGGAGACCGTCTGCAGGGCCGGGGCGATCTGAGGTGGAGGTGGAGGCGGAGGGGGCTTCTCCCGGGGTCTTGGCGGGGGCGGCAGCGGCGGCGGCGGCGGCCAGCGGCTTCTTCGTGGTTTGCTTCTTCCCCATCTTGTCGCAGAGGAGTTCTCAGGAGGGCTTCCCAGAGATCTTGATCGGATTCCTTCTCCTTCTTCTTCCTCGGCGGCTTCACTCTTGCTTAGCCTTTGAAAAGGCTATTGAGCGTCTACTGCCCGGAGGTAGTAACGCAGAGTGAACAAGGGGGGGGGAAGATCACAAACTCGTTCTGTGTGGGGGCTAAGTCTCAAACCCAATAGCAGCAAGCAGGTGAAGCCGAATTTAATCGACGATCCTACAAGGCCGAGAAGAGGGTACCCCACACAGACCAAATGGCTGGGATAGATGCAAGTGGTTCTCAACGTCCTAGCTGGAAGCCGGGACACCCCTAAAGGCAAGGTCGATACTACACTTGATCTTAGCCAAAAGGCCGAGATACCCGGATGTGTCCTGCAGTCTGCAGACGCTCCAACTGTCACTCAAACCAGCCAACAGACACTTCATGGGAGCGAGACATTTTTATTGTATGTTTTACAGCAGAAAGTAAAAAATACTTATTTTCAGAAATGTTTATTTTTTTTATATATAAACGACGGAAGACAAACACCCAGGAGTGCCCAGCAGAGTCCCCCCCTTACACCCTGGAGTGCCCAGCAGAGTCCCCCCCCTTACACCCTGGAGTGCCCAGCAGAGTCCCCCCCTTACACCCTGGAGTGCCCAGCAGAGTCCCCCCCTTACACCCTGGAGTGCCCAGCAGAGTCCCCCCCTTACACCCTGGAGTGCCCAGCAGAGTCCCCCCCTTACACCCAGGAGTGCCCAGCAGAGTCCCCCCCTTACACCCAGGAGTGATCAGCAGAGCCCCCCCCCTTACACCCAGGAGTGCCCAGCAGAGTCCCCCCCCCTTACACCCTGGAGTGCCCAGCAGAGGTCCCCCCCCCCTTACACCCAGGAGTGCCCAGCAGAGTCCCCCCCCCCCTTACACCCAGGAGTGCCCAGCAGAATCCCCCCCCCTTACACCCAGGAGTGCCCAGCAGAATCCCCCCCCCCCTTACACCCAGGAGTGCCCAGCAGAGTCCCCCCCCTTACACCCAGGAGTGCCCAGCAGAGTCCCCCCCCCCCTTACACCCAGGAGTGCCCAGCAGAGTCCCCCTCTTACACCCAGGAGTGCCCAGCAGAGTCCCCCCCCCCTTACACCCAGGAGTGCCCAGCAGAGTCCCCCTCTTACACCCAGGAGTGCCCAGCAGAGTCCCCCCCCCTTACATCCAGGAGTGCCCAGCAGAGGGACAGTGGAGGAGAATCTGGAAGGTGGAGCGGGCCCTGACAGAGGAAGTCTGCTATTCCTGTAAGCGCTATGGGCGGGGCAATCACATCCCTGATTGCGAGGATTTATCCATCAACCATGGGGGTGGGGAGGGGGGGAAGGTCACAGCTGGCAGTGGAAGCGCCATTCTTCGTAAGAAGTTCGGTCTGTATTCAGGTGTCGGAGTCCGGCATCGGTCTGTATTCGGGTGTACGAGTCCGGCATCGGTCTGTATTCGGGTGTACGAGTCCGGCATCGGTCGGTCTGTATTCGGGTGTACGAGTCCGGCATCGGTCGGTCTGTATTCGGGTGTACGAGTCCGGCATCGGTCGGTCTGTGTTCAGGTGTACGAGTCCGGCATCGGTCGGTCTGTATTCGGGTGTAGGAGTCCGGCATCGGTCTGTGTTCGGGTGTAGGAGTCCGGCATCGGTCGGTCTGTGTTCGGGTGTAGGAGTCCGGCATCGGTCGGTCTGTGTTCGGGTGTAGGAGTCCGGCATCGGTCGGTCTGTGTTCGGGTGTAGGAGTCCGGCATCGGTCGGTCTGTGTTCGGGTGTAGGAGTCCGGCATCGGTCGGTCTGTGTTCGGGTGTACGAGTCCGGCATCGGTCTGTATTCGGGTGTACGAGTCCGGCATCGGTCGGTCTGTATTCGGGTGTACGAGTCCGGCATCGGTCGGTCTGTATTCGGGTGTACGAGTCCGGCATCGGTTGGTCTGTATTCAGGTGTAGGAGTCCGGCATCCGTCAGTCTGTATTCAGGTGTAGGAGTCCGGCATCGGTCGGTCTGTGTTCGGGTGTAGGAGTCCGGCATCGGTCGGTCTGTGTTCGGGTGTAGGAGTCCGGCATCGGTCGGTCTGTATTCGGGTGTACGAGTCCGGCATCAGTTGGTCTGTATTCGGGTGTACGAGTCCGGCATCAGTGGGTCTGTATTCGGGTGTAGGAGTCCGGCATCGGTCGGTCTGTATTCGGGTGTACGAGTCCGGCATCGGTCGGTCTGTATTCGGGTGTACGAGTCCGGCATCGGTCGGTCTGTATTCGGGTGTACGAGTCCGGCATCGGTCGGTCTGTGTTCGGGTGTAGGAGTCCGGCATCGGTCGGTCTGTGTTCGGGTGTAGGAGTCCGGCATCGGTCGGTCTGTATTCAGGTGTAGGAGTCCGGCATCGGTCGGTCTGTGTTCGGGTGTAGGAGTCCGGCATCGGTCGGTCTGTGTTCGGGTGTACGAGTCCGGCATCGGTCGGTCTGTGTTCGGGTGTAGGAGTCCGGCATCGGTCGGTCTGTATTCAGGTGTAGGAGTCCGGCATCGGTCGGTCTGTGTTGGGTGTAGGAGTCCGGCATCGGTCGGTCTGTATTTGGGTGTACGAGTCTGGCATCCGTCAGTCTGTATTCGGGTGTACGAGTCCGGCATCGGTCTGTGTTCGGGTGTAGGAGTCCGGCATCGGTCGGTCTGTATTCGGGTGTACGAGTCCGGCATCGGTCGGTCTGTGTTCGGGTGTAGGAGTCCGGCATCGGTCGGTCTGTATTCGGGTGTACGAGTCCGGCATCGGTCGGTCTGTGTTCGGGTGTACGAGTCCGGCATCGGTCGGTCTGTGTTCGGGTGTAGGAGTCCGGCATCGGTCGGTCTGTATTCGGGTGTACGAGTCCGGCATCGGTCGGTCTGTATTCAGGTGTAGGAGTCCGGCATCGGTCGGTCTGTATTCAGGTGTAGGAGTCCGGCATCGGTCGGTCTGTGTTGGGTGTAGGAGTCCGGCATCGGTCGGTCTGTATTTGGGTGTACGGGTCCGGCATCCGTCAGTCTGTATTCGGGTGTAGGAGTCCGGCATCGGTCAGTCTGTATTCAGGTGTAGGAGTCCGGCATCGGTCGGTCTGTATTCGGGTGTAGGAGTCCGGCATCGGTCGGTCTGTATTCAGGTGTAGGAGTCCGGCATCGGTCGGTCTGTATTCAGGTGTAGGAGTCCGGCATCGGTCGGTCTGTGTTCGGGTGTAGGAGTCCGGCATCGGTCGGTCTGTATTCAGGTGTAGGAGTCCGGCATCGGTCGGTCTGTATTCGGGTGTAGGAGTCCGGCATCGGTCGGTCTGTATTCGGGTGTAGGAGTCCGGCATCGGTCGGTCTGTATTCAGGTGTAGGAGTCCGGCATCGGTCGGTCTGTATTCGGGTGTACGAGTCCGGCATCGGTCGGTCTGTATTCGGGTGTAGGAGTCCGGCATCGGTCGGTCTGTATTCGGGTGTAGGAGTCCGGCATCGGTCGGTCTGTGTTCGGGTGTAGGAGTCCGGCATCGGTCGGTCTGTATTCGGGTGTACGAGTCCGGCATCGGTCGGTCTGTATTCAGGTGTAGGAGTCCGGCATCGGTCGGTCTGTATTCAGGTGTAGGAGTCCGGCATCGGTCGGTCTGTGTTGGGTGTAGGAGTCCGGCATCGGTCGGTCTGTATTTGGGTGTACGGGTCCGGCATCCGTCAGTCTGTATTCGGGTGTAGGAGTCCGGCATCGGTCGGTCTGTATTCAGGTGTAGGAGTCCGGCATCGGTCGGTCTGTATTCAGGTGTAGGAGTCCGGCATCGGTCGGTCTGTATTCAGGTGTAGGAGTCCGGCATCGGTCGGTCTGTGTTCGGGTGTAGGAGTCCGGCATCGGTCGGTCTGTATTCGGGTGTAGGAGTCCGGCATCGGTCGGTCTGTATTCGGGTGTACGAGTCCGGCATCGGTCGGTCTGTATTCAGGTGTAGGAGTCCGGCATCGGTCGGTCTGTATTCAGGTGTAGGAGTCCGGCATCGGTCGGTCTGTGTTCGGGTGTAGGAGTCCGGCATCGGTCGGTCTGTATTCAGGTGTAGGAGTCCGGCATCGGTCGGTCTGTATTCGGGTGTAGGAGTCCGGCATCGGTCGGTCTGTGTTCGGGTGTAGGAGTCCGGCATCGGTCGGTCTGTATTCAGGTGTAGGAGTCCGGCATCGGTCGGTCTGTATTCGGGTGTAGGAGTCCGGCATCGGTCGGTCTGTATTCGGGTGTAGGAGTCCGGCATCCGTCCAACGTATTGGAAGACGTTCAGGAATCAGGTTCAGCTTTGTCGAGGTTCTTCTCTGTCTTCAGATCCAGCAGCAGTTTCTTCCTTGGTCTCCTTTGGTGGTTGGGGGTCGGTGGTTGGGGTTCGGTGGTCGGTGGTTGGGGGTCGGTGGTTTGGGGTTGGGGGTTGGTAGTCGGATCTGAGATGCTGGAAAAGAAAAGTTTGGTTTTAGTAAATGGCTGAGAGATTCTGATTCTTCATTTCATGTGTAATTGAGGCAAATCCGGGGCGGCCACCTTTCCTTTAGACCGAACTCTTTAGTGGAGCGTGGAAGATTTTTTTGTAGGATTCACCGGGGGCAGACTGACCATTCGGTCACTTGGGCAATGCCCGAGGGCCCCGGGTCAGTAGGGGCTCCCATGAAAGGCTACACACAGTGGCAGCATCTTTACATCCATCTGAATAATGTGTCCACCCGATGGTGTCAGTAGGATCGTGGACGGTGTCAGTGGAGCAGAGGATGGTGTCAGTAGGATCGTGGACGGTGTCAGTGGAGCAGAGGATGGTGTCAGTAGGATCGTGGATGGTGTCAGTGGAGCAGAGGATGGTGTCAGTAGGATCGTGGACGGTGTCAGTGGAGCAGAGGACGGTGGCAGTAGAGTAAAGGATGGTGGCAGTAGGATCATTGATGGTGGCAGTAGAGCAGAGAATGGCGTATGGCGGTGTATATACAGTACTGCTGGCGTATGGCAGTGTATATACTGGTGGCGTATGGCGACGTGTATGCTGGTGGCGTATGGCGGCGTGTATGCTGGTGGCTTGTGGCAGCGTATATGCTGGTGGCTTGTGGCAGCGTATATGCTGGTGGCGTGTGGCAGCGTATATGCTGGTGGCGTATGGCGGCGTATATGCTGGTGGCGTATATACTGGTGTCGTATGGCGGCGTATATACTGGTGGCGTATATACTGGTGGCGTATGGCGGCGTATATGCTGGTGGCGTATGGCGGCGTATATGCTGGTGGCGTATGGCGGCGTATATGCTGGTGGCGTATGGCGGTGTATATACTGGTGGGGTATGGCGGTGTATATACTGGTGGCGTATGGCGGTGTATACTGGTGGGGTATGGCGGTGTATATACTGGTGGCGTATGGCGGTGTATATACTGGTGGGGTATGGCGGTGTATATACTGGTGGGGTATGGCGGTGTATACTGGTGGGGTATGGCGGTGTATATACTGGTGGCGTATGGCGGTGTATACTGGTGGCGTATGGCGGTGTATATACTGGTGGCGTATGGCGGTGTATATACTGGTGGCGTATGGCGGTGTATATACTGGTGGGGTATGGCGGTGTATATACTGGTGGCGTATGGCGGTGTATATACTGGTGGGGTATGGCGGTGTATATACTGGTGGCGTATGGCGGTGTATATACTGGTGGGGTATGGCGGTGTATATACTGGTGGGGTATGGCGGTGTATACTGGTGGGGTATGGCGGTGTATATACTGGTGGCGTATGGCGGTGTATACTGGTGGCGTATGGCGGTGTATATACTGGTGGCGTATGGCGGTGTATATACTGGTGGCGTATGGCGGTGTATATACTGGTGGGGTATGGCGGTGTATATACTGGTGGCGTATGGCGGTGTATATACTGGTGGGGTATGGCGGTGTATATACTGGTGGCGTATGGCGGTGTATACTGGTGGGGTATGGCGGTGTATATACTGGTGGGGTATGGCGGTGTATATACTGGTGGGGTATGGCGGTGTATATACTGGTGGCGTATGGCGGTGTATACTGGTGGGGTATGGCGGTGTATATACTGGTGGGGTATGGCGGTGTATATACTGGTGGTGTATGGCGGTGTATATACTGGTGGCGTATGGCGGTGTATACTGGTGGGGTATGGCGGTGTATATACTGGTGGCGTATGGCGGTGTATATACTGGTGGGGTATGGCGGTGTATATACTGGTGGTGTATGGCGGTGTATATACTGGTGGCGTATGGCGGTGTATACTGGTGGGGTATGGCGGTGTATACTGGTGGCGTATGGCGGTGTATATACTGGTGGGGTATGGCGGTGTATATACTGGTGGGGTATGGCGGTGTATATACTGGTGGCGTATGGCGGTGTATACTGGTGTCTCTTCTCTTTGGATTCGTTCACGAGGACTGTACTCACCTGGATGGACAGGTTCCTCCCCAACCTCTGGAACTGTCCTTTAGGGATGTTCTTCTGCCAAGACGGATGGTGGCAAGTCGTGTAAATAAGAGTTACCTCCCCATCACCCCATCCTCAGAGACAACTCCAAATCCTCGAAAATCCGAAACGATTTGACTTGTGGGGTCCACAACATGTGAGTGAAGTGTAGTCCTAGCGTGTTGTTGTTACCATGGGATACAAAGGAGGAACAAGAGTCCAGACCACCATCCTAGATCAGTAGGACATCATCGATGTACCTACCATAGAACACGAGATATCTGGCAAATGGGTTTTCATGCCATATAAATACTTCCTCCCAGGATCCCATCGTAACGTCGGCGTATCATTGGCCAGACTTGCCCCCCATAGCCGTGCCGTTAATCTGCAAATAAAATGTATCTTTTTTTTCCTTGGACCTGTCCTGCCCATTGGACTATGCTTCCACCAAACCATTTCGTTAATAATTTTCCCAGCTCATCTCCACGTTACCTTTCTGTACCAGTCCACCAGACGTTCCCAGAAGTCTTCCCGTCCAGCCGGAGCGAGGTCGGATAATGGTCTCCCGGTAGGTTGGGGGGTGTAGGTGTCGATGGCATCTTCCGGCAGATACATCTGATTTAGGTCCTGTTGTAGAACATCATTGTTAATACAGTCATACAATTACGGGGCCTAAAGTGTGTGTCCAGCCAACATCGTCTTCCAGGACAGCACAGGGGGGACCGGAACCTTCTCCACCAGGAACAGGACATGGATCACCTAGAAAACTCTTTAAGAGGAAGTCCTTCTACAGAACTGGTCAGTGATAGTTCCCATCATTCCGGCAGAGGACAGCTGACCCCTGGAATTCGGGGGAATATACCTCAACTTAGGGATTTGGTCTGCAGCCCTCCACCCATCTTCTCCTTGGAGAGGGGTACACCCCCCCCCCAAAGCAGGAAGAGGTCTGGACCTGCTCACCATTCAGAGCCTGGAGAAGGCCAATTCTGGGATTTACTCCCTTTGTGGACTGCTGGGTGGCACCCCCGGGGGCTGGCTTGTTGCCGGGGCAGTGAAGGGATGTCCCTTCTTTGAGGTGAGCATTGCTTCCTGGACGCCACATCTGCTGGTTGTTTTTTCTGCTTTTTCACTTCCCCTCCCAGAGATGCACCAGGAAGTGAGAGCAAATCTCCCAAGTGAGAGGAATTTCCCCCTTAGTCAGTCAAGGCAGTGAGTGTCCCCATTGGAAGATTTCTGCTCGTCTCCACATTCGGAGATGACTGTTTCAGACTCGCCATCACTTTTTTGGTTCTCTGACACCAAATGGAGGGGCGGGCAGACAGCAAAAAACCTGACGGAGGTTCAAACCCCTCTGCTCCGCCCCAAACTAAGAAAATGTTATGGGAACATACACCACATTGCCCCAAGTATTGTCCCCGCCCCCACATGTATACACCACATTGCCCCAAGTATTGTCCCCACCCCCCCCCATATATACACTATATTGCCCCAAGTATTGGTCGGCCACCCTTTCCTCGCACATGACCTTTAATGGCCCCCCCAGTCTTAGTCCGTAGGGTTCAATAATGAGTTGGCCCCGCCCTTTCTACACAAATAACCTTTAATGGCCCCCCAGTCTTAGCCCGTAGGGTTCAATACTGAGTTGGCCCCGCCCTTTCCACACACATGACCTTTAATGGACCCCCAGTCTTAGTCCGTAGGGTTCAATATTGAGTTGGCCCCGCCCTTCCCACACACATGACCTTTAATGGCCCCCCAGTCTCAGTCCGTAGATGTCAAGGTCCTACCTTTCCTCAGGGCTTGTGTTGCTCCATGTGCTGGCATCCATCTTAGGTGTCTGCAAAGCATTGTGGGATCATTTATGCTTTCAGCCCTCTGCGGCTCCTCCCACAGGAGGTGGCGGCTTATCACATATAAGTCTGCTGGTTGCAGCTGTCCATTGCATTCGTGTCCTGTCTGTTGCACAGCAGCAAGCTCCTGTTTAGCTACTCATTGCTCTCCTGGATACCGACTCGGCTCTGGCGACCATTCTTCCTGGCTCCTGATCCCAGCTCTAGCGACCATTCTTCCTGGCTCCTGATCCCAGCTCTAGCGACCATTCTTCCTGGCTCCTGATCCCAGCTCTAGCGACCATTCTTCCTGGCTCCTGATCCCAGCTCTGGCGACCATTCTTCCTGGCTCTTGACCCCGGCTTTGGCTACGATTTCCGCTGTTGGACTTGCATAGACTCTGTCTTATTTTTATATTAATAAACCTACCTTTAATTGCACCTCCTTGTGTGTCTGGCTCCTCGCTCCCTGACAGTAGGCTTCAATATTGAGTTGGCCCCGCCCTTTCCACACACATGACCTTTAATGACCCCCCAGTCTTAGTCCGTAGGCTTCAATATTGAGTTGGCCCCGCCCTTTCCACACACATGACCTTTAATGGCCCCCCAGTCTTAGTCCGTAGGGTTCAATATTGAGTTGACCCCGCCCTTTCCACACACATGACCTTTAATGGCCCCCCAGTCTTAGTCCGTAGGGTTCAATATTGAGTTGGCCCCGCCCTTTGCAGCTATAACAGCTTCAACTCTTCTGGGAAGGCCGTCCACAAGGTTTAGGAGGGTGTCTATGGGAAGGTTGGACCATTCTTCCAGAAGCACATTTGTCAGGTCAGGCACTGATGTCGGGGGAGGGGCACTGATGTTGGGGGAGGGGGCACTGATGTCGGGGGAGGAGGCCTGGCTCACAGTGTCCGCTCTAATTCATCCCAAAGGTGTTCTATGGGGTTGAGGTCAGGACTCTGTGCAGGCCAGTCAAGTTCCTCCACCCCAAACTGGCTACTCCATGTCTTTATGGACCTTGCTTTGTGCACTGGTGGGCAGTCATGTTGGAACAGGAAGGGGCCATCCCCAAACTCCTCCCACAAAGTGGGGAGCATATAACTGTCCAGAATGTCACCTTAAGAGTTCCCTTCACTGGAACAAGGGGGCCAAGCCCAACCCCTGAGAAACACCCCCCACACCATAATCCCCCTCCACCAAACTTTACACTTGGCACAATGCAGTCAGGCAAGTACCGTTCTCCTGGCCACCGACAAACCCAGACACGTCCATCGGATTGCCAGACAGAGAAGCGTGATTGGTCCCTCTAGAGAACACGTCTCCCCTGCTCTAGAGTCCAGTGGCGGCGTGCTTTACACCACGGCATCCGACACTTTGCATTGCACTTGGTGATGGAAGGCTTGGATGCAGCTGCTCGGCCATGGAAACCCATTCCATGAAGCTCTCTACGCACTGTTGTTGGGCTCATCTGAAGGCCACACCAAGTTTGGAGGTCTTTAGCTATTGACTCTGAAGACAGTTGGTGACTTCTGCGCACTGTGCACTTCAGCATGCGCTGACCCCGCCCTGTCATGTGACGTGGCCTACCACTTGGTGGCTGAGTGGCTGTTGTTCCCAGTGGCTTCCACTTTGTTATAATCCCACTAACAGTTGAGCGTGGAATATTTAGTAGCCAGGAAATGTCACGGATGGACTTATTGCCCAGGTGGCCACCTATCACGGGACCACGCTTGGAGTCACTGAGCTCCTGAGAGCGACCCATTCTTTCACCAATGTTTGTAGAAGCCGTCTGCATGCCTAGGGGCTTGATTGTATACACCTGTGTCCATGGAGGGGATTGGAACACCTGAATCACATGATATGGAGGGGATTGGAACACCTGAATCACATGATATGGGGGGGATTGGAACACCTGAATCACATGATATGGAGGGGATTGGAACACCTGAATCACATGATATGGAGGGGATTGGAACA
Organism: Staurois parvus; assembly: GCF_062004578.1. NCBI lineage: Eukaryota > Metazoa > Chordata > Amphibia > Anura > Ranidae > Staurois > Staurois parvus. The sequence continues at coordinate 34,532 of NW_028318874.1, forward strand.
CCTGAATCACATGATATGGGGGGGATTGGAACACCTGAATCACATGATATGGAGGGGATTGGAACACCTGAATCACATGATATGGAGGGGATTGAAACACCTGAATCACATGATATTGAGGGGATTGGGACACCTGAATCACATGATATGGAGGGGATTGGAACACCTGAATCACATGATTGGGAGGGGATTGGAACACCTGAATCACATGATATGGAGGGGATTGAAACACCTGAATCACATGATATGGAGGGGATTGTAGCACCTGAATCACATGATTGGGAGGGGATTGGAACACCTGAATCACATGATATGGAGGGGATTGGAACACCTGAATCACATGATATGGAGGGGATTGGAACACCTGAATCACATGATATGGAGGGGATTGTAGCACCTGAATCACATGATATGGAGGGGATTGTAGCAGCTGAATCACATGATATGGAGGGGATTGGAACACCTGAATCACATGATTGGGAGGGGATTGGAACACCTGAATCACGCAATATGGAGGGGATTGGAACACCTGAATCACGCGATATGGGAGGGATTGGAACACCTGAATCACGCGATATGGAGGGGATTGGAACACCTGAATCACGCGATACGGAGGGGATTAGAACACCTGAATCACGCGATACGGGGGGGATTGGAACACCTGAATCACATGATTGGGAGGGGATTGGAACACCTGAATCACATGATACGGAGGGGATTGGAACACCTGAATCATATGATACGGAGGAGATTGGAACACCTGAATCACATGATCTGGAGGGGATTGGAAAACCTGAATCACATGATCTGGAGGGGATTGGAACACCTGAATCACATGATCTGGAGGGGATTGGAACACCTGAATCACATGATCTGGAGGGGATTGTAGCACCTGAATCACATGATATGGAGGGGATTGGAACACCTGAATCACGCGATATGGGGGGGATTGGAACACCTGAATCACATGATTGGGAGGGGATTGGAACACCTGAATCACATGATACGGAGGGGATTGGAACACCTGAATCACATGATACGGAGGGGATTGGAACACCTGAATCACATGATCTGGAGGGGATTGGAACACCTGAATCACATGATCTGGAGGGGATTGGAACACCTGAATCACATGATATGAAGGGGATTGAAACACCTGAATCACATGATATGGAGGGGATTGTAGCACCTGAATCACGTGATATGGAGGGGATTGGAACACCTGAATCACGTGATTGGGAGGGGATTGGAACACCTGAATAACGTGATTGGGAGGGGATTGGAACACCTGAATCACGTGATATGGAGGGGATTGGAACACCTGAATCACGCGATATGGAGGGGATTGGAACACCTGAATCACGCGATATGGAGGGGATTGGAACACCTGAATCACGCGATACGGAGTGGATTGGAACACCTGAATCACGCGATACGGGGGGGATTGGAACACCTGAATCACATGATTGGGAGGGGATTGGAACACCTGAATCACATGATACGGAGGGGATTGGAACACCTGAATCACATGATACGGAGGAGATTGGAACACCTGAATCACATGATCTGGAGGGGATTGGAACACCTGAATCACATGATCTGGAGGGGATTGGAACACCTGAATCACATGATCTGGAGGGGATTGGAACACCTGAATCACATGATATGGGGGGGATTGGAACACCTGAATCACATGATATGGAGGGGATTGGAACACCTGAATCACATGATATGGAGGGGATTGAAACACCTGAATCACATGATTGGGAGGGGATTGGAACACCTGAATCACATGATATGGAGGGGATTGAAACACCTGAATCACATGATATGGAGGGGATTGTAGCACCTGAATCACATGATTGGGAGGGGATTGGAACACCTGAATCACATGATATGGAGGGGATTGGAACACCTGAATCACATGATATGGAGGGGATTGGAACACCTGAATCACATGATATGGAGGGGATTGTAGCACCTGAATCACATGATATGGAGGGGATTGTAGCAGCTGAATCACATGATATGGAGGGGATTGGAACACCTGAATCACATGATTGGGAGGGGATTGGAACACCTGAATCACGCAATATGGAGGGGATTGGAACACCTGAATCACGCGATATGGGAGGGATTGGAACACCTGAATCACGCGATATGGAGGGGATTGGAACACCTGAATCACGCGATACGGAGGGGATTAGAACACCTGAATCACGCGATACGGGGGGGATTGGAACACCTGAATCACATGATTGGGAGGGGATTGGAACACCTGAATCACATGATACGGAGGGGATTGGAACACCTGAATCACATGATACGGAGGAGATTGGAACACCTGAATCACATGATCTGGAGGGGATTGGAAAACCTGAATCACATGATCTGGAGGGGATTGGAACACCTGAATCACATGATCTGGAGGGGATTGGAACACCTGAATCACATGATCTGGAGGGGATTGTAGCACCTGAATCACATGATATGGAGGGGATTGGAACACCTGAATCACGCGATATGGGGGGGATTGGAACACCTGAATCACATGATTGGGAGGGGATTGGAACACCTGAATCACATGATACGGAGGGGATTGGAACACCTGAATCACATGATACGGAGGGGATTGGAACACCTGAATCACATGATCTGGAGGGGATTGGAACACCTGAATCACATGATCTGGAGGGGATTGGAACACCTGAATCACATGATATGAAGGGGATTGAAACACCTGAATCACATGATATGGAGGGGATTGTAGCACCTGAATCACGTGATATGGAGGGGATTGGAACACCTGAATCACGTGATTGGGAGGGGATTGGAACACCTGAATAACGTGATTGGGAGGGGATTGGAACACCTGAATCACGTGATATGGAGGGGATTGGAACACCTGAATCACGTGATATGGAGGGGATTGGAACACCTGAATCACGCGATATGGAGGGGATTGGAACACCTGAATCACGCGATATGGAGGGGATTGGAACACCTGAATCACGCGATACGGAGTGGATTGGAACACCTGAATCACGCGATACGGGGGGGATTGGAACACCTGAATCACATGATTGGGAGGGGATTGGAACACCTGAATCACATGATACGGAGGGGATTGGAACACCTGAATCATATGATACGGAGGAGATTGGAACACCTGAATCACATGATCTGGAGGGGATTGGAACACCTGAATCACATGATCTGGAGGGGATTGGAACACCTGAATCACATGATCTGGAGGGGATTGTAGCACCTGAATCACATGATATGGAGGGGATTGTAGCACCTGAATCACATGATATGGAGGGGATTGGAACACCTGAATCACATGATTGGGAGGGGATTGGAACACCTGAATCACGCGATATGGGGGGGATTGGAACACCTGAATCACATGATTGGGAGGGGATTGGAACACCTGAATCACGCGATACGGAGGGGATTGCAACACCTGAATCACATGATTGGGAGGGGATTGGAACACCTGAATCACGTGATTGGGAGGGGATTGGAACACCTGAATCACGTGATTGGGAGGGGATTGGAACACCTGAATCACGTGATTGGGAGGGGATTAGAACACCTGAATCACGTGATATGGAGGGGATTGGAACACCTGAATCACGCGATATGGAGGGGATTGGAACACCTGAATCACGCGATATGGAGGGGATTGGAACACCTGAATCACGCGATACGGAGGGGATTGGAACACCTGAATCACGCGATACGGAGGGGATTGGAACACCTGAATCACGCGATACGGAGTGGATTGGAACACATGAATCACATGATTGGGAGGGGATTGGAACACCTGAATCACATGATTGGGAGGGGATTGGAACACCTGAATCACATGATTGGGAGGGGATTGGAACACCTGAATCACATGATACGGAGGGGATTGGAACACCTAAATCACATGATACGGAGGAGATTGGAACACCTGAATCACATGATCTGGAGGGGATTGGAACACCTGAATCACATGATCTGGAGGGGATTGGAACACCTGAATCACATGATATGGAGGGGATTGGAACACCTGAATCACATGATCTGGAGGGCGGGGCCAATACTTGGGGCAATACAGTGTATGTACCTTCAGAGGTCCAGGGCAGAGATCTGACCATTCTCAGTGCTGGGGGGCAGATTCCAGTCCTCTCTGTGCCCTTCGATGGGTGACTCTTGTTGGGTCACTTTGGGGAGTCTCCTCCCAGGGACTGGCTGAGGGTGCAGTACCACGGATGCCACGTGGGGGGAGGGGCAGTCCTCTCACCTGAGTACCAAACGTGTCGAGTTCTTCCCGCCGTCTCCCATCTGCTATTCGGAGCGTCACGGATGCCGCGGCCACTCTGGAGATCTGCGGGATAATATTCATCGAGTAAAAGACATCGAATCCCCTCACAGAACACACAAACAGGAGCGACTTCTATCCATCCAGTCCTGAGATTTGCACCGCTCTGCCACGCAGCACGTCCCCATCTGGCAGGACCTGATTGTTCTCAGTGTCAGTTCAGTAACATTTCAGGTCTTGTCCCTCCCCCCAGCCTGTGATTGGCTCATCTCTTTGTCACTCTGCTCTCTCCTCCTGCCCCATTGAAGGTGAATGGAGGGCGGCGATCGGGCCAATTGCTGATCGTTTTTTATAAGCGATGAGAAAGGAATGGAATCTGTGAGCTCTGCAGGACGACATCTGCCGGGGCTGTGTGGGGATCGTGGGACGGACAAGTCGGTTTCATACGAACGTTTGGCAGAAAATCGACGTTGAGGTGAAGGCAATAGTGGCAGTTATTTGGCCAGCTTGGACCGGCTGCACTGTGTACCCGGGGGGCCGCTCGCTGTGTACCCAGGGGGCCGTTCGCTGTGTACCCGGGGGGGTGCTCGCTGTGTACCCAAGGGGTCGCTCGCTGTGTACCCAAGGGGTCGCTCGCTGTGTACCCAAGGGGGCGCTCGCTGTGTACCCAAGGGGTCGCTCGCTGTGTACCCAGGGGGTCGCTCGCTGTGTACCCAGGGGCCGTTCGCTGTGTACCCAGGGGGCCACTCGCTGTGTACCCAGGGGGCCGTTCGCTGTGTACCCGGGGGGGTGCTCGCTGTGTACCCAAGGGGTCGCTCGCTGTGTACCCAAGGGGTCGCTCGCTGTGTACCCAAGGGGGCGCTCGCTGTGTACCCAAGGGGTCGCTCGCTGTGTACCCAGGGGGTCGCTCGCTGTGTACCCAGGGGCCGTTCGCTGTGTACCCAGGGGGCCACTCGCTGTGTACCCAGGGGGTCGCTTGCTGTGTACCCGGGGGGGCGCTCGCTGTATACCCGGGGGGGGCGCTCGCTGTGTACCCGGGGGGGGCGCTCGCTGTGTACCCGGGGGGTTGCTCGCTGTGTACCCGGGGGGGATGCTCGCTGTGTACCCAGGGGGCCGCTCGCTGTGCACCCAGGGGGTCGCTCGCTGTGCACCCAGGGGGTCGCTCGCTGTGTACCCAGGGGCCGTTCGCTGTGTACCCAGGGGGCCACTCGCTGTGTACCCAGGGGGTCGCTTGCTGTGTACCCGGGGGGCCGTTCGCTGTGTACCCGGGGGGGCGCTCGCTGTATACCCGGGGGGGGGCGCTCGCTGTGTACCCGGGGGGGGCGCTCGCTGTGTACCCAGGGGGTCGCTCGCTGTGTACCCGGGGGGGAAGCTCGCTGTGTACCCAGGGGGCCGCTCGCTGTATACCCGGGGGGGGCGCTCGCTGTGTACCCGGGGGGGGGCGCTCGCTGTGTACCCGGGGGGTTGCTCGCTGTGTACCCGGGGGGGATGCTCGCTGTGTACCCAGGGGGCCGCTCGCTGTGCACCCAGGGGGTCGCTCGCTGTGTACCCAGGGGCCGTTCGCTGTGTACCCGGGGGGGCGCTCGCTGTGTACCCAAGGGGTCGCTCGCTGTGTACCCAAGGGGTTGCTCGCTGTGTACCCAAGGGGTCGCTCGCTGTGTACCCAGGGGCCGTTCGCTGTGTACCCAGGGGGTCGCTTGCTGTGTACCCAGGGGGCCGCTCGCTGTGTACCCAGGGGCCGTTCGCTGTGTACCCAGGGGGTCGCTCGCTGTGTACCCAGGGGCCGTTCGTTGTGTACCCAGGGGGTCGCTCGCTGTGTACCCAGGGGGTCGCTCACTGTGTACCCAGGGGCCGTTCACTGTGTACCCAGGGGGTCGCTCGCTGTGTACCCAGGGGGTCGCTCGCTGTGTACTCAGGGGGTCGCTCGCTGTGTACCCGGGGGGGAGTTCGCTGTGTACCCAGGGGGTCGCTCGCTGTGTACTCAGGGGGTCGCTTGCCGTGTACCCGGGGGGGAGGTCGCTGTGTATCCAGGGGGTCACTCGCTGTGTACCCAGGGGCCGTTCGCTGTGTACCCAGGGGGTCGCTCGCTGTGTACCCAGGGGGTCGCTCGCTGTGTACCCAGGGGGTCGCTCGCTGTGTACCCAGGGGGCCGTTCGCTGTGTACCCAGGGGGTCGCTCGCTGTGTACCCAGGGGGTCGCTCGCTGTGTACCCAGGGGCCGTTCGCTGTGTACCCAGGGGGTCGCTCGCTGTGTACCCAGGGGCTGTTCGCTGTGTACCCAGGGGGTCGCTCGCTGTGTACCCAGGGGGTCGCTCGCTGTGTACCCAGGGGGTCGCTCGCTGTGTACCCACGGGGTCGCTCGCTGTGTACCCAGGCACCATGCATTGAAGCATCTAGCAGGCGCAGCGTGTTGTGACCATGGAAATCCCCGCCCCCGCAGTACTATTGCTGTGATGCGGCACGGTTTGGAAATGTGGCGCTTGCACTACTTTTGCGCATTTGGCGGCCCATTGAAACACACGGACTGTCCATCAGGAACACGTGTGAAGCGACCCCAAGGCGTGTTCGATTCCATGCGTGTACATAACCCAACCCGGGAGGGAACGTTTTCTCTGGTATGTCGCATTCCGTCGTCTCCGAGTGCCAGACAGTCTCTGTTTCTGGTGCGGCGATCTCCCGGTTTGGCTGCAGTCCAGGAATCGATCGTTCTGCTCAGGGTGGGAGTTGGAGATTGCAGCCTCCTGCCTCTGGATGAAGCGTCCAGAACATGGGGAGGGAGAACTCCAATTCACTGTGCCCTAGCCAATCTCTGGAGAGGGGTGTCCAGGGGGTGGCTGGGGGGGGTAATAAATGTGCAAGGAGCTCTATTCCTACAAGGGCGCGGGGGGGGGGCTGCCCCTGGGAAATAGCCAGAGAGACAAGAAGCTGCAGCCGGGTCTGAGGACCTGAATTATTAGCTGGAGGGCGCTGCCCTGAAATCCCGGTCTGGAGAAGGATCTTTTATTTCCCTCAATGAGGATCTAGCTGTGGATGCTGGGGGAGGGGGGCAGCTCCTGGGACCTTGCTGAGGACTATTAGTTGGGCAAGTGTCAGAGGATCCTATATGGACTGCTGCTGTGGGGTCCTAGATATTCCTCCAGGAAAAGCCGCTATTAGAAGTAATGGAGGACAAACTTCTCACTAATCTTCTATGATCGGTTTGGGGTCCCCGAGCCCCCGATCCCCCCGATCCCCCCGCCTCATAAAGTCCTTCAACCATGAATGGAGAACAGACACCCCCTAGACTGAGCCTGAATTGTCACTGTGCCTCCGTACTACTCTGGGACTCCCGGGTATATTCTCAGCACCCCCTTCGGGGGTGGGGACTGCACTGGAGTACCACCCCTGAGGTGCCTAGGAGGATCCACCTTTTGTCATAAAATCAAAATGCAACAAGGAGTGAATGAATCAGAAGAACAGAGTGACCAATCAGGAGACGGGGTCCCTTCCTCTGCAGTCAGTGGAGGATCATGGGAGGCACCACTCTCTGAATTTCTGGATCTTCGATGTCTTCCAGAATATAGATTCAGGCCAATCAAAAAAAAAAATGACATTGATTTGTAGATCCCAATACTCACCATCTTCTTCTGCTCCAGATCCTTCAGTTTTGTCCGACAATCTTGTGATCTGAGTGCGCTAAGCACAGGCTGGAGGGAAAGCAGAGACTTTTATTTCGTTTGAATCGTTCGTAAACCGATAGACGCCTGTACTGTGCAATGAATGGCTATGAATGATCACTGTGATTGGCCACAGCTATAGCATGATGGTACAGGTCTGCTGTGATTGGCTCTGTACCATGTGATTACTGTCACCAATCACAGAGATAACAATAGTATACAATGAATGGCTATGGTACAACGATCTGTGTTCTGCTGTGTCCAGCTATACTATTGTTATCTCTGTGATTGGTGACAGTAATCACATGGTACAGAGCCAATCACAATAATAATAGTATACAATGAATGGCTATGAATGAAAGCCGTTGTGTACATTTGACATGTGATCACTGTGATTAGTCACAGCGATCACATGATATCAGGGCCAGCCTGGTACAACAATCTGTGTTCTGCTGAGTCCAGTGGAAATGGAGGGTCTCAGATTGCACTCTCAGGCTGCATAGCCTGTTTGCTGCGCATGATGTGTGCAAATGGGAGGAGTTCATTTGACATCCACCCAGGATAACAGAGGGCCCGCCCAGCCGTATTATTACAATAGACCAGGTGGGAACCGGTTATGGTGGGAACCAGGGAAGGAACCAAGGAAGGGAGGAACCAGGGAAGGAACCAGGGAAGGGAGGAACCAGGGAAGGGAGGAACCAAGGAAGGAACCAGGGAAAGGAGGAACCAGGGAAAGGAGGAACCAGGGAAGGAACCAAGGAAGGGAGGAACCAGGGAAGGAACCAGGGAAAGGAGGAACTAGGGAAGGAACCAGGGAAGGGAGGAACCAGGGAAAGGAGGAACCAGGGAAAGGAGGAACCAGGGAAGGGAGGAACTAGGGAAGGAACCAGGGAAGGGAGGAACCAGAGAAGGAACCAGGGAAGGAAGGAACCAGGGAACAGAGGAAGGGACCAGGGAATGAAGGAACCAGGGAAGGGAAGAACCAGGGAAGGGAGGAACCAGGGAAGGGAGGAACCAGGGAAGGGAGGAACCAGGGAAGGGAGGAACCAGGGAAGGGAGGAACCAGGGAAGGGAGGAACCAGGGAAAGGAGGAACCAGGGAAAGGAGGAACCAGGGAAGGGAGGAACCAGGGAAGGGAGGAACCAGGGAAAGGAGGAACCAGGGAAGGGAGGAACCAGGGAAAGGAGGAACCAGGGAAGGGAGGAACCAGGGAAGGGAGGAACCAGGGAAGGGAGGAACCAGGGAAGGGAGGAACCAGGGAAGGAACCAGGGAAGGGAGGAACCAGGGAAGGAACCAGGGAAGGGAGGAACCAGGGAAGGAACCAGGGAAGGGAGGAACTAGGGAAGGAAGGAAGGGACCAGGGAAAGGAGGAACCAGGGAAGGAAGGAACCAGGGAATGGAGGAAGGGACCAGGGAATGAAGGAACCAGGGAAGGGAGGAACCAGGGATGGAACCAGGGAAGGGAGGAACCAGGGAAGGGAGGAACCAGGGAAGGGAGGAACCAGGGAAGGAAGGAACCAGGGAAGGAAGGAACCAGAGAAGGAAGGAAGGAACCATGGAAGGAAGGAACCAGAGAAGGAAGGAAGGAACCAGAGAAGGAAGGAAGGAACCAGAGAAGAAAGGAAGGAACCAGGGAAGGGAGGAACCAGGGAAGGGAGGAACCAGGGAAGGAAGGAACCAGGGAAGGAAGGAACCAGGGAAGGAACCAAGGAAGGGAGGAACCAGGGAAGGGAGGAACCAGGGAAGGGACCAGGGAAGCCACAAGTAGAAGCAGATTAATCTTCAGCTATAAATGTCCTGAGAGCCTGCTGTCTGTATGGAATCGTGTGAGGGGGGTGTGGGGGGTCACTCACCAGTGTGGGGGCCCCTTGGTAGAGAGGCAGCTGGAAAGCCCCCAGATGACAGTAGCTCTTGTAGAAGACCCTCATAGCTGTCCACGCCTGGGACCCCGCTCTGAATTCCTGCTCTTCCATTGCTGACCCCTCCCGTCCGGCCTGTGCGGTGCTGAGCCCACCTACCTCCTGGGATCGGATCTCATGCAGGTGGATGATGAGGGTCAGGTATTTGTGGAATATTCTTCGGGTGAAAGTCTTTAGGAGAAACAATATCATGTGACAGAGTCAGCGAAGAGTCGAGAGTTTGCGGCAGGGGCGCGGTGACATTTACTAAAACACTTTCATAATCACGGAACAAAAAACACGTTCTTCAAACCATTCGCCTAAAAATGCCTCTTTGCTGTTCTTTACCCGTCACCTGTAGACGGCCGATCTGCCAAACAAGACTGCAAGCACCCAACGACCCCGGAAATCACGCGAATTACGTCACTTCCGGGGTCACAGACGTCATTCCGCGCCCAGGGTAGCCAAGGATGCAGCTGTTCAAGCGCTAGCTGTGCTTACATAGCGGCATTGGAGGGCGCTGTATTAGAGAAGAATATTGTCTGACACCCACCTTGAATCCGTCCCGCCAGACTGGACAGTTCTGACTACTGTCTAATTCAATGTCCTGCACAGGGACGGCGTGGTCATACTTCATCCACGGATCTCCATAGTACAGTGCAGCCGGAGGGTTGAAGCAGATATGAGCCACCGAGAACCCGGACCAGGGAAGGTTCTGAGCCGAGTCCACTGAAACCTGCAGATTACCGAACATACAGCACATGGATGTGTGGTGTCTACAGAGGATCCCCAACATTACATCCAATTATTGGAAGGAATCGGGATTGCACATAAATCCACCTCCACGTATCCACTGAAATCATTCGTATAAAAAGTTTTTATACCAAAAATTTGCTTGAAGTCGATCTTCAATTTCATCTCATACAATATCAAAGTTACAGCCCACCAACCTGACATCAACTGGATACCACCTAATCCACCAACCTACCGTGGAATATTTAGTAGCCAAGAAATGTCACGGATGGATTTATTGCCCAGATGGCCACCTATCACGGGACCACGCTTGGAGTCACTGAGCTCCTGAGAGCGACCCATTCTTTCACCAATGTTTGTAGAAGCCGTCTGCATGCCTAGGGGCTTGATTGTATACACCTGTGTCCATGGAGGGGATTGGAGCACCTGAATCACATGATATGGAGGGGATTGGAACATCTGAAGCACGTGATACGGAGGGGATTGGGACACCTGAATCACGTGATACGGAGGGGATTGGAACACCTGAATCACATGATTGGGAGGGGATTGGAACACCTGAATCACATGATATGGAGGGGATTGGAACACCTGAATCACATGATACGGAGGGGATTGGAGCACCTGAATCACATGATTGGGAGGGGATTGGAACACCTGAATTACATGATATGGAGGGGATTGGAACACCTGAATCACATGATTGGGAGGGGATGGGAACACCTGAATCACATGATTGGGAGGGGATGGGAACACCTGAATCACATGATATGGAGGGGATTGGAACACCTGAATCACATGATATGGAGGGGATTGGAACACCTGAATCACATGATATGGAGGGGATTGGAACACCTGAATCACATGATTTGGAAGGGATTGGAGCACCTGAATCACATGATACAGAGGGGATTGGAGCACCTGAATCACATGATTGGGAGGGGATTGGAACACCTGAATTACATGATATGGAGGGGATTGGAACACCTGAATCACATGATTGGGAGGGGATGGGAACACCTGAATCACATGATTCGGAGGGGATGGGAACACCTGAATCACATGATATGGAGGGGATTGGAACACCTGAATTACATGATAGGGAGGAGATTGGGACACCTGAATCACATGATAGGGAGGGGATTGGAACATCTGAATCACATGATAGGGAGGGGATTGGAACACCTGAATCACATGATATGGAGGGGATTGGAACACCTGAATCACATGATATGGAGGGGATTGGAACATCTGAATCACATGATAGGGAGGGGATTGGAACATCTGAATCACATGATATGGAGGGGATTGAAACAGCTGAATCACATGATATGGAGGGGATTGGAACACCTGAATCACATGATATGGAGGGGATTGGGACACCTGAATCACATGATATGGAGGGGATTGGAACACCTGAATCACATGATAGGGAGGGGATTGGGACACCTGAATCACATGATATGGAGGGGATTGGGACACCTGAATCACATGATATGGAGGGGATTGGGACACCTGAATCACATGATATGGAGGGGATTGGAACACCTGAATCACATGATATGGAGGGGATTGGGACACCTGAATCACATGATATGGAGGGGATTGGGACACCTGAATCACATGATATGGAGGGGATTGGAACATCTGAATCACATGATATGGAGGGGATTGGAACACCTGAATCACATGATATGGAGGGCGGGGCCAATACTACTGGCAATACAGTGTATATAAGAATGAATTTCTTGCTGTCTGTAAAACTGATTATATATATAGAGATCGGAAGGTGAGCTAAATCTAAGAAATACTTTAGTGATATCATATCATACGAGGCGAAACTGAACCTTTTAGAATAAAAACACTTTGGACGGTTTTAGTGGACGGTTCTGGTGGACGGTTCTGGTGGACGGTTTTAGTGGACGGTTTTGGTGGACGGTTCTGGTGGACGGTTTTAGTGGACGGTTTTAGTGGACGGTTCTGGTGGACGGTTTTGGTGGATGGTTTTAGTGGACGGTTTTAGTGGACGGTTCTTGTGGACGGTTTTGGTGGACGGTTCTGGTGGACGGTTCTAGTGGACGGTTTTAGTGGACGGTTTTGGTGGACGGTTTTGGTGGACGGTTTTGGTGGACGGTTTTGGTGGACGGTTCTGGTGGACGGTTTTGGTGGACGGTTTTGGTGGACGGTTTTAGTGGACGGTTTTAGTGGATGACTTTAGTGGACGGTTTTAGTGGACGGTTTTGGTGGACGGTTTTAGTGGACGGTTTTGGTGGATGGTTCTGGTGGACGGTTTTAGTGGACGGTTCTGGTGGACGGTTCTAGTGGACGGTTTTAGTGGACGGTTTTAGTGGACGGTTTTAGTGGATGGTTTTGGTGGACGCTTTTGGTGGACGGTTTTAGTGGACGGTTTTGGTGGACGGTTCTGGTGGACGGTTTTGGTGGATGGTTTTAGTGGACGGTTCTGGTGGACGGTTTTAGTGGACGGTTCTTGTGGACGGTTTTGGTGGACGGTTCTGGTGGACGGTTCTAGTGGACGGTTTTAGTGGACGGTTTTGGTGGACGGTTTTGGTGGACGGTTCTGGTGGACGGTTTTAGTGGACGACTTTAGTGGACGGTTTTAGTGGACGGTTTTGGTGGACGGTTTTAGTGGACGGTTTTGGTGGACGGTTCTGGTGGACGGTTTTAGTGGACGGTTTTAGTGGACGGTTTTGGTGGACGCTTTTGGTGGACGGTTTTAGTGGACGGTTCTGGTGGACGGTTCTGGTGGACGGTTTTGGTGGACGGTTTTGGTGGACGGTTCTGGTGGACGGTTCTAGTGGACGGTTTTAGTGGACGGTTTTGGTGGACGCTTTTAGTGGACGGTTCTGGTGGACGGTTTTGGTGGACGGTTTTGGTGGACGGTTCTGGTGGACGGTTTTAGTGGACGGTTTTGGTGGACGCTTTTAGTGGACGGTTCTGGTGGACGGTTTTGGTGGACGGTTTTGGTGGACGGTTCTGGTGGACGGTTTTGGTGGACGGTTTTGGTGGACGGTTTTGGTGGACGGTTTTAGTGGACGGTTCTGGTGGACGGTTCTGGTGGACGGTTTTGGTGGACGGTTCTGGTGGACGGTTTTGGTGGACGGTTTTGGTGGACGGTTTTAGTGGACGGTTCTGGTGGACGGTTCTAGTGGACGGTTTTAGTGGATGGTTCTAGTGGACGACTTTAGTGGACGGTTTCTGTGGACGACTTTAGTGGACGGTTTTAGTGGATGGTGGTAGCTTTATATACAGCTCCTTACAAGTCGTCATTCCTTTTGATAATTCGATGTTGAACCCTTCTGTACCGTATGATCCTCACCGGGAAGGCCACGCCCCCCACTCACCGATATTCCTGACGAGACGAGATATGGGGACACGCAGCACAGCTGGAATGGTCGAGCTGCCGAATCTTTCATCCTCTCATTGAAGGTTCTCTGGACCCAATCAGAGAGCTTCTGGTCCGGCATCATCTCCTGTCCAAAGCCGCCAGCCAATGGAGGAATGACCTCTCTCACCCGGACCAATGACCTGCACAGGGGAGGAGTCAGAAAAAACTTCTGGTGACTGGACAGCCCCTTCATTATACACTTCACACCCCAATGAGGGCGGAGACACCAAAACCTACAACAAGGACATCTCATTACTGGAAGTCCTGAAAGATGTCACAAGTTGGGCGCTAAAACTCTCTCTACTGGGGACTATGGAGGGAACCTCGTGGGACCGCTCTCTCTATTGGGGACTATGGAGGGAACCTCGTGGGACCGCTCTCTCTATTAGGACTATGGAGGGAACCTCGTGGGACCGCTCTCTCTATTAGGGACTATGGAGGGAACCTCGTGGGACCGCTCTCTCTATTGGGGACTATGGAGGGAACCTCGTGGGACCGCTCTCTCTATTGGGGACTATGGAGGGAACCTCGTGGGACCGCTCTCTCTACTGGGGACTATGGAGGGAACCTCGTGGGACCGCTCTCTCTACTGGGGACTATGGAGGGAACCTCGTGGGACCGCTCTCTCTATTAGGACTATGGAGGGAACCTCGTGGGACCGCTCTCTCTATTAGGGACTATGGAGGGAACCTCGTGGGACCGCTCTCTCTATTGGGGACTATGGAGGGAACCTCGTGGGACCGCTCTCTCTATTAGGACTATGGAGGGAACCTCGTGGGACCGCTCTCTCTATTAGGACTATGGAGGGAACCTCGTGGGACCGCTCTCTCTATTAGGGACTATGGAGGGAACCTCGTGGGACCGCTCTCTCTACTGGGGACTATGGAGGGAACCTCGTGGGACCGCTCTCTCTACTGGGGACTATGGAGGGAACCTCGTGGGACCGCTCTCTCTATTGGGGACTATGGAGGGAACCTCGTGGGACCGCTCTCTCTATTGGGGACTATGGAGGGAACCTCGTGGGACCGCTCTCTCTATTGGGGACTATGGAGGGAACCTCGTGGGACCGCTCTCTCTATTGGGGACTATGGAGGGAACCTCGTGGGACCGCTCTCTCTATTAGGGACTATGGAGGGAACCTCGTGGGACCGCTCTCTCTATTAGGGACTATGGAGGGAACCTCGTGGGACCGCTCTCTCTATTAGGACTATGGAGGGAACCTCGTGGGACCGCTCTCTCTATTAGGACTATGGAGGGAACCTCGTGGGACCGCTCTGTCTATTAAGGACTATGGAGGGAACCTCGTGGGACCGCTCTCTCTATTGGGGACTATGGAGGGAACCTCGTGGGACCGCTCTCTCTATTAGGGACTATGGAGGGAACCTCGTGGGACCGCTCTCTCTATTGGGGACTATGGAGGGAACCTCGTGGGACCGCTCTCTCTATTGGGGACTATGGAGGGAACCTCGTGGGACCGCTCTCGCTATTGGGGACTATGGAGGGAACCTCGTGGGACCGCTCTCTCTATTAGGACTATGGAGGGAACCTCGTGGGACCGCTCTCTCTATTAGGGACTATGGAGGGAACCTCGTGGGACCGCTCTCTTTATTAGGGACTATGGAGGGAACCTCGTGGGACCGCTCTCTCTATTAGGGACTATGGAGGGAACCTCGTGGGACCGCTCTCTCTATTAGGACTATGGAGGGAACCTCGTGGGACCGCTCTCTCTATTAGGACTATGGAGGGAACCTCGTGGGACCGCTCTCTCTATTAGGACTATGGAGGGAACCTCGTGGGACCGCTCTCTCTATTGGGGACTATGGAGGGAACCTCGTGGGACCGCTCTCTCTATTAGGACTATGGAGGGAACCTTGTGGGACCGCTCTCTCTATTAGGACTATGGAGGGAACCTCGTGGGACCGCTCTCTCTATTGGGGACTATGGAGGGAACCTCGTGGGACCGCTCTCTCTATTAGGACTATGGAGGGAACCTCGTGGGACCGCTCTCTCTATTGGGGACTATGGAGGGAACCTCGTGGGACCGCTCTCTCTATTTGGACTATGGAGGGAACCTCGTGGGACCGCTCTCTCTATAAGGGACTATGGAGGGAACCTCGTGGGACCGCTCTCTCTATTGGGGACTATGGAGGGAACCTCGTGGGACCGCTCTCTCTATTGGGGACTATGGAGGGAACCTCGTGGGACCGTTCTCTCTATTGGGGACTATGGAGGGAACCTCGTGGGACCGCTCTCTCTATTGGGGACTATGGAGGGAACCTCGCGGGACCGCTCTCTCTATTAGGACTATGGAGGGAACCTCGTGGGACCGCTCTCTCTATTGGGGACTATGGAGGGAACCTCGTGGGACCGCTCTCTCTATTAGGACTATGGAGGGAACCTCGTGGGACCGCTCTCTCTATTAGGGACTATGGAGGGAACCTCGTGGGACCGCTCTCTCTATTAGGAACTATGGAGGGAACCTCGTGGGACCGCTCTCTCTATTAGGACTATGGAGGGAACCTCGTTGGACCGCTCTCTCTATTAGGACTATGGAGGGAACCTCGTTGGACCGCTCTCTCTATTAGGGACTATGGAGGGAACCTCGTGGGACCGCTCTCTCTATTAGGGACTATGGAGGGAACCTCGTGGGACCGCTCTCTCTATTTGGACTATGGAGGGAACCTTGTGGGACCGCTCTCTCTATTAGGACTATGGAGGGAACCTCGTGGGACCTCTCTCTCTATTAGGACTATGGAGGGAACCTCGTGGGACCGCTCTCTCTATTAGGGAAATATGACTTTTAGGTAGAGTGGCCCTTTAAATCCGTTTTTAAAGGGGGAGTTCCGATGGGATTTACTGGTTCTGTGGTCAGATGATTTGATTGGAGTCCTTTGCCCCAAGTTGGGTAAGTTGTCAGGGATGAGCAATAAAAGGAACGTCGGGGGACAGAGAGCCGCCATTGATGGTCGTATGACCACCGATATTCCATCCCACAGTCCTGGATGAGGCTGTGAAATATTGGGTGGACCAGCTGGAGACTTCAGCACACAGAGCAGCGGAATATTTACCGCGAGGCAAACAAGGCATTTCCTGGGGCAGCAATTGTCGGGGGGGGGGGTAGTGGTGCCCCGGGGGGGGGATAGTGGTGCCCCGGGGGGGGGGATAGTGGTGCCCCGGGGGGGGATAGTGGTGCCCCGGGGGGAGTAGTGGTACCCCCTGCTGTTAAAAGACACTGGCTTCCCTAACAAGCTCATCTGTGCTCCCGACTCTCCTGCAGGTTCCCCGCTCCTGCCCCCCCCCCCCCCCCGCACTCCAGGCTGATTCCCCTGTCCCCAGCAGGAGCAAGCCATGCCCCCAGATGGAGTTGAGGAGGACCCGGTTGGCCCCGGTTGGATCTGGTTGGACCTGGTTGGATCTGATTGGACCCGGTTGGCCCTGGTTGGACCCGGTTGGATCTGATTGGACCCGGTTGGCCCTGGTTGGACCCGGTTGGCCCCGGTTGGATCTGATTGGACCCGGTTGGCCCAGCCATCACACCCTCCATGCCGTAGTAGTACCCTCTGCCCCATCCTCTCCCTCCAGAGCCGCTCCTCAGCCACAGACAGCACTCAATGCAAATACAAGAGATCCCTCAGTGGGCGGGGTTGTTGGTGGGCAATGGTGGAAGAGGGTGGTGGTTGTGGGGGGAAAGGGGGGGGGCTTTCAGAGTGGTGGGGGTGGGGGGGGTTGTTGAAGGCGCCCAGTTTTAGTGTTGCCTTGGACAGCACAAGTCCATAAATACACCGCTGACCCCGAGTAGGCCACACCCCCTTGGTGCTCCGCTGTACGCCATTTTGACCATAGATCCACCGGAAGTCTCGGAAGGAGCGTGGCTCACAGCGTGGTACATGGGGAGTCACCCTGAGGGGCCTGCACACCCCAATTGGTGAGAGTGCCCATGTGGAAGAATGTGAAGCGGAAATCCCAGTGCTGCAAGGGACACCTACCACCCACCTCTCTCCATCGTTCTGCATCCAGATCAGGGGGCTCCAGACTTCTACACAAAGGGCCACTTTACCGGCTTTCAGACTCTAGGAGGGCCGGGCTGTGGCCATTGGGAGTAGAAATTGTCTGGCTTCATTGGGTGCAAACAATGCATCTTTGGCAGGAGGGGAGGAATATTTTTGGTGTAAGTTGGAAATAGTGCTCCATCATTGGTGTCAGTGGGAGGAATAGTGCCCCATCGTTGGTGTCAGTGGGAGGAATAGTGCCCCATCGTTGGTGTCAGTGGGAGGAATAGTGCCCCATCATTGGTGTCAGTGGGAGGAATAGTGCCCCGTCATTGGTGTCAGTGAGAGGAATAGCGCCCCATCATTGGTGTCAGTGGGAGGAATAGTGTCTCATCGTTGGTGTCAGTGGGAGGAATAGTGCCCCATCGTTGGTGTCAGTGGGAGGAATAGTGTCTCATCGTTGGTGTCAGTGGGAGGAATAGTGCCCATCATTGGTGTCAGTGGGAGGAATAGTGCCCATCATTGGTGTCAGTGGGGGGGAATAGTGACCCATCGTTGGTGTCAGTGGGAGGAATAGCGCCCCATCGTTGGTGTCAGTGGGAGGAATAGCGCCCCATCGTTGGTGTCAGTGGGAGGAATAGCGCCCCATCGTTGGTGTCAGTGGGAGGAATAGCGCCCCATCGTTGGTGTCAGTGGGAGGAATAGCGCCCCATCGTTGGTGTCAGTGGGAGGAATAGCGCCCCATCGTTGGTGTCAGTGGGAGGAATAGCGCCCCATCGTTGGTGTCAGTGGGAGGAATAGCGCCCCATCGTTGGTGTCAGTGGGAGGAATAGCGCCCCATCGTTGGTGTCAGTGGGAGGAATAGCGCCCCATCGTTGGTGTCAGTGGGAGGAATAGCGCCCCATCGTTGGTGTCAGTGGGAGGAATAGCGTCCCATCGTTGGTGTCAGTGGGAGGAATAGTGTCTCATCGTTGGTGTCAGTGGGAGGAATAGTGCCCCATCATTGGTGTCAGTGGGAGGAATAGTGTCCCATCATTGGTGTCAGTGGGATGAATTGTGCCCCATCATTGGTGTCAGTGGGAGGAATAGTGCCCCATCATTGGTGTCAGTGGGAGGAATAGTGCCCATCATTGGTGTCAGTGGGGGGGAATAGTGACCCATCGTTGGTGTCAGTGGGGGGAATAGTGCCCCATCATTGGTGTCAGTGGGAGGAATAGCGCCCCATCATTGGTGTCAGTGGGAGGAATAGCGCCCCATCATTGGTGTCAGTGGGAGGAATAGCGCCCCATCATTGGTGTCAGTGGGAGGAATAGCGCCCCATCATTGGTGTCAGTGGGAGGAATAGCGCCCCATCATTGGTGTCAGTGGGAGGAATAGCGCCCCATCATTGGTGTCAGTGGGAGGAATAGCGTCCCATCATTGGTGTCAGTGGGAGGAATAGCGTCCCATCATTGGTGTCAGTGGGAGGAATAGCGCCCCATCATTGGTGTCAGTGGGAGGAATAGCATCCCATCATTGGTGTCAGTGGGAGGAATAGCGCCCCATCATTGGTGTCAGTGGGAGGAATAGTGCCCCATCATTGGTGTCAGTGGGAGGAATAGTGCCCCATCATTGGTATCAGTGGGAGGAATAGCGCCCCATCATTGGTGTCAGTGGGAGGAATAGCGTCCCATCATTGGTGTCAGTGGGAGGAATAGCGTCCCATCATTGGTGTCAGTGGGAGGAATAGCGCCCCATCATTGGTGTCAGTGGGAGGAATAGCGCCCCATCATTGGTGTCAGTGGGGGGAATAGTGCCCCATCATTGGTGTCAGTGGGAGGAATAGCGCCCCATCATTGGTGTCAGTGGGAGGAATAGCGCCCCATCATTGGTGTCAGTGGGAGGAATAGCGCCCCATCATTGGTGTCAGTGGGAGGAATAGCGCCCCATCATTGGTGTCAGTGGGAGGAATAGTGTCCCATCATTGGTGTCAGTGGGAGGAATAGTGTCCCCTCATTGGTGTCAGTGGGGGGTAATAGTGTCCCATCATTGGTGTCAGTGGGATGAATTGTGCCCCATCATTGGTGTCAGTGGGAGGAATAGCGTCCCATCATTGGTGTCAGTGGGAGGAATAGCGCCCCATCATTGGTGTCAGTGGGAGGAATAGCGCCCCATCATTGGTGTCAGTGGGAGGAATAGCGTCCCATCATTGGTGTCAGTGGGAGGAATAGCGTCCCATCATTGGTGTCAGTGGGAGGAATAGCGCCCCATCATTGGTGTCAGTGGGAGGAATAGCGCCCCATCATTGGTGTCAGTGGGAGGAATAGCGCCCCATCATTGGTGTCAGTGGGAGGAATAGCGTCCCATCATTGGTGTCAGTGGGAGGAATAGCGCCCCATCATTGGTGTCAGTGGGAGGAATAGCGCCCCATCATTGGTGTCAGTGGGAGGAATAGCGTCCCATCATTGGTGTCAGTGGGAGGAATAGCGCCCCATCATTGGTGTCAGTGGGAGGAATAGTGCCCCATCATTGGTATCAGTGGGAGGAATAGCGTCCCATCATTGGTGTCAGTGGGAGGAATAGCGCCCCATCATTGGTGTCAGTGGGAGGAATAGTGCCCATCATTGGTGTCAGTGGGAGGAATAGTGCCCATCATTGGTGTCAGTGGGGGGAATAGTGTCCCATCATTGGTGTCAGTGGGAGGAATAGCGCCCCATCATTGGTGTCAGTGGGAGGAATAGCGCCCCATCATTGGTGTCAGTGGGAGGAATAGCGCCCCATCATTGGTGTCAGTGGGAGGAATAGTGCCCCATCATTGGTGTCAGTGGGAGGAGTAGTGCCCCAAAGGCCAGCTAAGGGCCGGTTCGGTGACTTCTGGTGTAGATAACAATCGAGTCTTCTGATTATTACTCTCCTCTTACCGGCTGGCCATGGCTCTGTAGAGGCGGAGCTCCCCCGGGGAAGGCTGGGCCGTGTCTGAGTAATACGCCCCCTGTGAATATTCGGGGTGCTCCTCGATGGCTGCGGGGTCCTCTGCGTGACGCGGGACGTTCCCTCTCCGGATCCGGATCAGTAACGTGGAACACGGAACAATTCTGGGAAGAGGAGAGAGGAGACAGGAATGAAGTCTCTTGTGATTGGTCATTGTGCTTCCCGGGCGAATCCCAACATGTAAGTGTTCCTATGAAAAGGTTTCTGAGGGTCCTGCGTGACGCCCGGCCAGACCGGAGCTTAGAGGCCGTCATGTGAAGACGTTGGGTCTCGGCAGACATTCCTCCGTCGGAGCTCTGCGGGTGACACCGTCCCTGCACCCTAATCCTTACTATTACCTCCTGACACCCTAATCCTTACTATTACCTCCTGACTCTTCCCTGCCAAATACAAACCCTTCCCTGGGAGCAGAGGATCAACTATACCAGACCGGCCAATCCCTCTGGAAGCTGGAAATCACTGAAGTAGACACAGCTACTACCCTGCTACTACACCGCTAATACCCTACTGCTCCACCCCTACTACCCTGCTACTACACCGCTACTCCACCCCTACTACCCTGCTACTACACCGCTACTACACCGCTACTTCACCCCTACTACACCGCTACTACACCGCTACTACACCCCTACTACACCGCTACTTCACCCCTACTACACCGCTACTGCACCCCTACTTCCCTGCTACTACACCCCTACTACCCTGCTACTACACCGCTAATACCCTACTGCTCCACCCCTACTACCCTGCTACTACACCGCTACTCCACCCCTACTACCCTGCTACTACACCCCTACTACACCGCTACTTCACCCCTACTACACCGCTACTGCACCCCTACTTCCCTGCTACTACACCCCTACTACCCTGCTAATACACCGCTAATACCCTACTGCTCCACCCCTACTACCCTGCTACTACTCTGCTAATACCCTGCTACTACACCCCCTACTCCACCCCTACTACCCTGCTACTACACCCCTACTACCCTGCTACTACACCGCTACTCCACCCCTACTACACCGCTACTACACCGCTACTGCACCCCTACTACCCTGCTACTACACCCCTACTACCCTGCTACTACACTGCTACTCCACCCCTACTACACCGCTACTGCACCCCTTCTACACCGCTACTCCACCCCTACTACCCTGCTACTACACCGCTACTACACCCCTACTACACCCCTACTACCCTGCTACTACACCGCTACTCCACCCCTACTACACCTCTACTACACCGTTACTACACCCCTACTACCCTGCTACTACACCCCTACTACACCGTTACTACACCCCTACTACCCTGCTACTACACCCCTACTACCACACCCCTACTACTACACCGCTACTCCATCCCTACTACACCGCTACTGCACCCCTTCTACACCGCTACTCCACCCCTACTACACCCCTACTACTACACCGCTACTACACCCCTACTACACCCCTACTACTACACCGCTACTCCACCCCTACTACACCCCTACTACCCTGCTACTACACCGTTACTACACCCCTACTACCCTGCTACTACACCCCTACTACTACACCGCTACTACACCCCTACTACACCCCTACTACTACACCGCTACTACACCCCTACTACACCCCTACTACTACACCGCTACTCCACCCCTACTACACCCCTACTACCCTGCTACTACACCGTTACTACACCCCTACTACCCTGCTACTACACCCCTACTACCACACCCCTACTACTACACCGCTACTCCATCCCTACTACACCCCTACTACCCTGCTACTACACCGCTACTACACCCCTTATCACCCTACTACTACTCTGCTACTACACCCCCTACTACACCACTACTACACCCCCTACTACCCTGCTACTACACCCCTACTACACCACTACTACACCTCCTACTACCCTACCACTACACCCCCTACTACACCACTACTATACCCCCTACTACACCACTACTACACCCCTGCTACTACACCCCTACTACCCTGCTACTACACCCCTACTACACAGCTACTACCCTGCTACTACACTACTACTACTCTACTAATACACTGCTACTACACCGCTACTACACCCCCTACTACACCCCCTACTTCACCCCTACTACAAAGCTACTACACTACTACTACACCACAAATACCCCCTACTACCCTGCTGCTACACCACTACTACACCGATACTCCAATGCCCCCCAATATCTCCCCTGCAGGGCGGCGGTCCGGCTGCGTTCTGTACAGGAGGTGGTTCTCGCGGTAAAAGAGCCACTCAGACAGAGCTTTGGATTTTCTGAATGAATGCAAAGTGTGACATCACAGACCCGCCTCTCCGCCTCGTCCAATCAGAGAACCGCCTGTTCCCATTTCTTCCTCTTACTTCCAGTCTGCCGACCCATCGAACGTTCCACCGATTCCTAACCCACGCTCCGGGATTCTGCTGGCCGGGAATTGGGGCCCCTCAGTAGTGTCCGGGGCTGGGCTGATATCTGCGTATGCTCACCTCCCGGAGGACGCCAGCGACACCACAGAGAAGGGGCGATCGGTGGGGGGGGGCGTGTGATAGATGCGGATTTGGTGACCCCCTTCGTTCAAAGAAACCTGAAAAATGAAGAATATAATCGGGGACAGCTCAACGATCGAACGTATCAGCATCAAGATGGGGCCCCTAACTGTCACCTTGTCCTTCTAGGGTGGGGTGATGGTGTCATTCCATTGGTGGGGTGATGGTGTCTCTCCATTGGTGAGGTGATGGTGTCCCTCCATTGGTGGGGTGATGGTGTCCCTCCATTGGTGGGGTGATGGTGTCCCTCCATTGGAGGGGTGATGGTGTCCCTCCATTGGAGGGGTGATGGTGTCCCTCCATTGGAGGGGTGATGGTGTCCCTCCATTGGTGGGGTGATGGTGTCCCTCCATTGGAGGGGTGATGGTGTCCCTCCATTGGAGGGGTGATGGTGTCCCTCCATTGGTGGGGTGATGGTGTCCCTCCATTGGAGGGGTGATGGTGTCCCTCCATTGGAGGGGTGATGGTGTCCCTCCATTGGAGGGGTGATGGTGTCCCTCCATTGGTGGGGTGATGGTGTCCCTCCATTGGTGGGGTGATGGTGTCCCTCCATTGGAGGGGTGATGGTGTCATTCCATTCGTGGGGTGATGGTGTCCCTCCATTGGAGGGGTGATGGTGTCCCTCCATTGGTAGGGTGATGGTGTCACTCCATTGATACTCACCTTGCCAGCCCTCCCCCATCCTCCACTGCAGCCGGCAACAATCCCCGTTACTTCTCACCTGCCCCTCTCCACCCCTGAGGAGCCCCGTCCTTGGTCCTCAGCCCACCTGTCCACCTCCCTCTATTCTGGCCCCAAACCCCCCCCCCACCCTCATTACAGGTAATACTCCCCACAGGTACTGAGCTCTCGGCCCATCCCCCTCATACCCCCATTACAGGTAATACACCCCACAGGTACTGACCTCCCGGCCCATTTCCCATCCATTGTAATCTTCACCGGTACACATGCCATCTCTTTCTCATTTGTTACATCCAGACCCCTGACAACAGAACGCCATACAACCCCCCGGGACAGACAGACAGACAGACAGAACCACCATGGAGTCACCGCCAGGCGCAGGGGCGGAGATGACATCACACGGAGGAGGACCTACCACCAAGGGTCATGGCTACGCATTTCGGAGAACTCAACATGGCTTTAGAAAGGAGCTGGAGCGCTCTGAAACACGTAGCCACGCCCCATGACCATAGGTCCTCCTCCCGCATGACATCACTTCTGCCCCTGCGCCCAATGTGCGTTCCATGGTGGTTTTGTGACTTCCTGGTCCAGTTCTAAGGGGTTCCATGACTTCCTGGTCTGGTTCTAAGGGGTTCCATGGCTTCCTGGTCCAGTTCTAAGGGGTTCCATGACTTCCTGGTCTGGTTCTAAGGGGTTCCATGACTTCCTGGTCTGGTTCTAAGGGGTTCCATGGCTTCCTGGTCCGGTTCTAAGGGGTTCCATGACTTCCTGGTCCGGTTCTAAGGGGTTCCATGACTTCCTGGTCCGGTTCTGAGGCATTCTACTACACAGCTGAGGGCAGAAGGAGAGATCCACCATAGAAGCTTCCACCGGCAGGCCACCCCTCATTGGGACATGGAGGTATGAAGAGCGCATTCCGTGTCCATTTATGTGTGTTGCCAATTGTCTTTTACATTCATGGAGTACTTGTTTATGCTGCACTTAGTTGGCGCCCCCTGTTGTCTGTGCTGGTATTACAGAGATCATTCCTGTCTCCTGGTGGAGCTGTGAATATATAGACGTACTTATGGACTTTAGAATGGACTCTTAAAATGTTTCATTATCCTGCCATGGATACATTGTGACACCCAGCTCATCCATCCCCTCTTAGTGCCATTTTTTTGAACCTCACTGAGCTTTGTTACCCTTGTTGCCCCCTAAAAAAGAGCGTAACCTGCATGTATTTCTGCTCCGTATACCACAGATGGGGGTACTGTCACCTTGGTAGGGTTATGTTTTGCACAATGCTTTGTACAAATAAAGTTGCACAGAAACAAAAATCCCTGGTGATCCCGCCATGGAGGTCCTTGTTCAGGCACTTCCTGTTGTAGGGTGACAACGCTCTGTCCCTGTCTACCAATTGTTCTCCCGCGTTGTCATGGGTGGGTAGGCGACCTCACCTGGACTCCACTGGAATCTGATGATGGCGCTCTCTGCGTTCCAGATTCCACAAAGAGATTAAGAGCTGCCCAGCCAATCAGAGCCAACTTCCGGCTGAACCTGTCCAAGGTATAAACCTGCCGACCAAAGGAGACCGGGAATTAGCAACAGGCAGAAAAACTGAACATTGGATCAAATGCTTCCCATCATCCTTTCCTGGCGCCAATCCCTGGCAGAGTACTACCACAAGTGCGCCATGTTGGCGAGGAAATAAAAATGGTAATACGATGGGAAATAGACAATGAAATATTGAATTTGAAGGAAGAGTTCTTCGTGATTTGCAGGATTTCCACAAAGCGTAAAAAATTCCCATCCCCTGGTGAAGTTGCCTCTGTACACAGGTGCAAGTGACACCCCATTGCCTCACACCCAATTGTTCAACTATGAAAACTAGACACACGTGACTCATCTTGCTACAAATTTAAATTTGGCTGGAATTTTCATTATTCAGAGATTCGGATGTATCCAAATTTTCAAGTCACCATGGGAACAAATTTCAACAAATTTGAAAAAAATTTAAATGAAACTAGTTATTTGAACTTGAAAATGAAATCAAATTGTGAAATGAATTCAAATTGGAAAATAAATTTGAATAAAAAAACTAACTTGAATTTAAAAGTTAAATCAAATTGGAAAATGAATTCAACTTGAAAAATAAATTTGAATCAAAAAACTAACTTGAATTTGAAAATGAATTTGAAAATGAAATCAAATTGGAAAATGAATTCAAATTGGAAAATAAATTTGAATCAAAAAACAAACTTGAATATGAAAAAGAATTTGAAAATGAAATCAAATTGGAAAATAAATTTGAATCAAAAAACGAACTTGAATTTGAAAATGAAATCAAATTGGAAAATAAAGTTGAATCAAAAAACGAACTAGAATTTGAAAATGAATTTGAAAATGAAATCAAATTGGAAAATAAAGTTGAATCAAAAAACGAACTAGAATTTGAAAATGAATTTGAAAATGAAATCAAATTGGAAAATGAATTCAATTTGAAAAATTATTTGAATCAAAAAACGAACTTGAATTTGAAAATGAATTTGAATTTGAAAATTAAATCAAATTGGAATATGAAATCAAATTGGAAAATAAATTTGAATCAAAAAACGAACTAGAATTTGAAAATGAATTTGAATTCATTTTCCAATTTGATTTCATTTTCAAATTCATTTTCAAATTCTAGTTCGTTTTTTGATTCAAATTTATTTTCCAATTTGAATTCATTTTCCAATTTGATTTCATTTTCAAATTGGAAAATAAATTTGAATCAAAAAACAAACTTGAATATGAAAATGAGTTTGAAAATGAAATCAAATTGGAAAATAAATTTGAATCAAAAAACGAACTAGAATTTGAAAATGAATTTGAAAATGAAATCAAATTGGAAAATGAATTCAAATTGGAAAATAAATTTGAATCAAAAAACGAACTAGAATTTGAAAATGAATTTGATAATGAAATCAAACTGGAAAATGAATTTGAATCAAAAAACGAACTTGAATTTGAAAATGAATTTGAATTTGAAAATGAAATCAAATTGGAAAATGAATTCAATTTGAAAAATTAATTTGAATCAAAAAATGAACTTGAATTTAAAAATGAATTTGAATTCAAAATGGAAACATATTGCAATAAATAAAGTAAGGTATAAAAGTGAAATAAGATGATGATTCCTACATAGGCTGCTTTATACAACAGAATAAAATAGAAAAAAACAGAATAGAATAGAAAGTACAGGAATAGAATGGAATTTAAAATAATACAATAGAAAAAAAATAGAATAGAACAGAAAGAATATAACCATTTTCCAAATTCAAAATTTAAATTTTAAATCGATTTGAAAATAACAAATTTTACAAAACAAATCCGAATATACGGAACAAATTCCAAAAACGAATCTTTATAACATAATGAATATGATGGAACAAAACTATTAACTTAACGAAGAAATCTGAAATGTAACAATTTGTTCATCGTACACATATTATAAATGATGTCTCGCAGGAGGTGGAGCGAGGGATAGATATTCCCTAAATGAAAGGACTCGGCTCTCAAGGAGGAAGTTGCACCAGTTTCCAGGACAGACTTGTCTGCACTCAGAATAGAATCGCGGAGATGGAATATTCCTTCCCTGACATAATATGTATCATTTCCTTCATTCCTGGTGAGATGGGAGAGTTCTGCACTCACCTTCAGTAGCAGGGTGGAGGTGGCTGGAATGTCGGGGGAGTTGATCTGTACGGAATAATTGTAGATTGGATGGAAAATGTCGCTGTTCAGATCTATCCCGGTACTAATGTCTGGTCCAATCCTGAAAGACAACGAACATGGCAGCCAATCAGAGTTCAGCCTGCTGAGGTCAAACCAATACAGGGGGGGGGGGGGGGGGGGAATGTGAATTTTTGTTGCAGTCATGTATTTATTTCTAGAAATGCTGAAAATGGTTCCTGAAGTATACAAAGCAGGATTTTATTCCCTTCATAACACGGACATTTTTTTTCAGCACTGCGCTACTTTAACTGGTAATTGCGCGGCTGTGCAACACTGTATCCAAATTACATTTCTAGCATTTTATAGAACTTTCTTTGGATGTATTTGTTCATCGCTGTTTATTTTTATTATATGAAATGAAAAAAACTATACGATACAATTTATTCCTGAAAATCGATTAATCCTGACGACGGCCCATTTCTTCCCCCCCCCCCAAATGTCAGGACGGTACAAATCCCCCCAAATGTCAGGACGGTACAAATCCCCCCCAAATGTCAGGACGGTACAAATCCCCCCAAATGTCAGGACGGTACAAATCCCCCCCAAATGTCAGGACGGTACAAATCCCCCCCAAATGTCAGGACGGTACAAATCCCCCCCAAATGTCAGGACGGTACAAATCCCCCCAAATGTCAGGACGGTGCAAATCCCCCCAAATGTCAGGACGGTACAAATCCCCCCAAATGTCAGGACGGTACAAATCCCCCCCAAATGTCAGGACGGTACAAATCCCCCCCAAATGTCAGGACGGTACAAATCCCCCCAAATGTCAGGACGGTACAAATCCCCCCCAAATGTCAGGACGGTACAAATCCCCCCCAAATGTCAGGACGGTACAAATCCCCCCAAATGTCAGGACGGTACAAATCCCCCCCAAATGTCAGGACGGTACAAATCCCCCCAAATGTCAGGACGGTACAAATCCCCCCCAAATGTCAGGACGGTACAAATCCCCCCCAAATGTCAGGACGGTACAAATCCCCCCCAAATGTCAGGACGGTACAAATCCCCCCAAATGACCCCTTTCTGGAAAGTAGACAGTCTGAGGTATTTAGTAAGAGGAGAGTTGTATTTTGTTGTCACAATTTTTTGGAAAATGAAGAAATTTAATTTTTTTTTTTTAATTTTCCATCCTGCCCCCAGCGCAGTGCAGCGCCGTCACATGACTGGTGTGGAGGAGATCAGGGACACAGACTGCTGACAGCATGCAAAGAAAAAAAAGGAATTTTTTTTTTCAATTTTTTTCCTACATCCTGTGACAAGAGCGGTGCAGGGTTACCATAGTGACACTGCACCACTGCGGGAGGTGATCGGGGATCGGGGATCGGGATTTCTTTTAGGCAGCGATGATCACTGTTATAAGCAACCATTTCTATGACAGGCCTCCATTCATTCCAAATTGTGATAGCTGTGATTGGCCACAGTTATCAGGGTACAGGTGTGCTGTGATTTGCCACAGTTATCAGGGTACAGGTGTGCTGTGATTGGCCACAGTTATCATGGTACAGGTGTGCTGTGATTGGCCACAGTTATCAGGGTACAGGTGTGCTGTGATTGGCCACAGTTATCAGGGTACAGGTGTGCTGTGATTGGCCACAGTTATCAGGGTACAGGTGTGCTGTGATTGGCCACAGTTATCAGGGTACAGGTGTGCTGTGATTGGCCACAGTTATCATGGTACAGGTGTGCTGTGATTGGCCACAGTTATCAGGGTACAGGTGTGCTGTGATTGGCCACAGTTATCATGGTACAGGTGTGCTGTGATTGGACACAGTTATCATGGTACAGGTGTGCTGTGATTGGCCACAGTTATCAGGGTACAGGTGTGCTGTGATTGGCCACAGTTATCATGGTACAGGTGTGCTGTGATTGGCCACAGTTATCAGGGTACAGGTGTGCTGTGATTGGCCACAGTTATCAGGGTACAGGTGTGCTGTGATTGGCCCTGTCTGTACCATGTGATCACTATGACCAATCATAGAGATCACAATAGTACACAATGAATGGCTACGAAAAAAAGCCATTCATTGTGTGCATATGATGTGATTGGTCACAGTGATCACATAACTCCAGGGCTGGCCCGGTACAATGAGCTGTATGTGGGGCATGAGCCATGTGACTGGGAGGACGTCATCTGACTGGGAGGATGTCATGTGACCGGGAGGACGTCATCTGACTGGGAGGATGTCATGTGACCGGGAGGACGTCATGTGACGTCCACCAGGAATCGCAGTTCTCCCACTCGGCGGTCTCTTTACTACAGGCCAGGCAGGAGGTAGTTCCAGTCTTACTTCTGACCCCAATGGGGACATTTTCCCTCACTTCCTGTTTCTGTGACACCTGTACAAGGAACTAGGTGGGCAGTGGTCACTGGGACAGGAATACCAGATAAATCCCAAATCCTGAGCCATCCATCCATCCATCCATCCATCATGCATACATGTGGACTTACTGATCGTAGTTTTTGTCAAATATTCTCCCGGTGACACGGGTGAGAGTGGCGGCATCTGGCAGGAAACGAGCGCCATCGATGAACACGGTGACACCATCTGTAGAGGCGTACGGATCCACCATGGGTTTCCTCCGGGAACGGGGGATGTAGGAACCCTACGAAGAATCACCGGATTATTCTCCTATTATAGATCCGAGGACGGAGCGGAGACACGGAGACTCACCTCCGGAGCCGAGGCCTTATCTATGACCGAGGATTCCGCGGGGGAGGGGCAATCCGGGCGTGTCTTGCTGAACACACAAAGCCGCACCCTGGCGTTCCCGTATCCCTCGAATATCTCATCGTACTTCGCAGGGTGCTGAGCAGGAAAATGCAGCAAGTTATAGAGATTTGTCATTGATTTCAGAATATATTCCCATCTGGCTCCCCATCATTGGTGTCAGTGGGAGGAATAGTGCCCCATCATTGGTGTCAGTGGGAGGAATAGTGCCCCATCATTGGTGTCAGTGGGAGGAATAGTGCCCCATCATTGGTGTCAGTGGGAGGAATAGTGTCCCATCATTGGTGTCAGTGGGAGGAATAGTGCCCCATCATTGGTGTCAGTGGGAGGAATAGTGCCCCATCATTGGTGTCAGTGGGAGGAATAGTGCCCCATCATTGGTGTCAGTGGGAGGAATAGTGTCCCATCATCGGTGTCAGTGGGAGGAATAGTGCCCCATCATTGGTGTCAGTGGGAGGAATAGTGCCCCGTCATTGGTGTCAGTGGGAGGAATAGTGCCACATCATTGGTGTCAGTGGGAGGAATAGTGCCCCATCATTGGTATCAGTGGGAGGAATAGTGCCCCATCACTGGTGTCAGTGGGAGGAATAGTGCCCCATCATTGGTGTCAGTGGGAGGAATAGTGTCCCATCATTGGTGTCAGTGGGAGGAATAGTGCCCCGTCATTGGTGTCAGTGGGAGGAATAGTGCCCCGTCATTGGTGTCAGTGGGAGGAATAGTGTCCCATTATTGGTGTCAGTGGGAGGAATAGTGCCCCATCATTGGTGTCAGTGGGAGGAATAGTGTCCCATCATTGGTGTCAGTGGGAGGAATAGTGCCCCGTCATTGGTGTCAGTGGGAGGGTAGTGCCCCATCATTGGTGTCAGTGGGAGGGTAGTGCCCCATTATTGGTGTCAGTGGGAGGGGTAGTGTCCCTAAAGCCGGATAAAGGCAAGCAAAGGGCTGAATCCAGTGTGTGGTCCGCAGTTTGGAGACCTCTGTGCAGGAGCATGGTCGGGGGAGCAGTGTGATTGGGGGGGGGTAGGGGTCCACACTCACTGTGGCGGGGAGGCTCATCGCGGGAGGGGCGGGGCCGTGGTATAAGGGAAGCTCATGAATTCCTGTATTCCACACAAGACAGCCAACATCAGCGGAATCTGAAGAAGACACAAAGAAACAGACCTGAGAAATGCAGAAATCATCAAAGTGATCCAACAAACTCATGTGATGGTGTCAGGAATACAACTCCCTCCTGTGATCCGCGATCCGACAACCTGAAGGGGATTCCTACCTTTGTCTGTTGTACAGGAATGTCGGTTGGATTCCCCGTGTCCTGCGCCACGGATTCCGCAGTGGGAGGGTCTGCACACGTGACAACCACACGGGACACGCTCAGAGTTCCAATGAGGAAAGCATCAGCCTTGGAATCCTTCCAGTGGACAAGCCTTAGGGAATGTCTCACCAAAAATGAAATTCCTATTACAGGGGATGCCTAAAATGTTACTTGTGTCTCTATGCAGACTTCTGGGAAAAGTCAGTGAGCCAATCAGAGAGGCAGGAAATTTTGGGGCCATGCTATATACCGGCGGTGTACAGGACGCCGCCAGGCTGCCATATTGCTTTTCATTTTACAGCATTTCATTTTGTAGTCACCAGAAATGTTACACAAATCTTGTCATGAAGGTGAAAATGAATGAAGACCAATCACTATGACTGGAAGGAGGTGTTGGGGGTCCTTGGGAGGAGATGAGACCTCCACCATTTGCCACCATTGTAGAGGGTGTCAGTGGGAGGAATAGTGCCCCATCATTGGTGTCAGTGGGAGGAATAGCGTCCCATCATTGGTGTCAGTGGGAGGAATAGCGTCCCGTCATTGGTGTCAGTGGGAGGAATAGCGCCCCGTCATTGGTGTCAGTGGGAGGAATAGCGTCCCGTCATTGGTGTCAGTGGGAGGAATAGCGCCCCGTCATTGGTGTCAGTGGGAGGAATAGGGCCCCGTCATTGGTGTCAGTGGGAGGAATAGCGCCTCGTCATTGGTGTCAGTGGGAGGAATAGCGCCTCGTCATTGGTGTCAGTGGGAGGAATAGCGCCTCGTCATTGGTGTCAGTGGGAGGAATAGCGCCCCGTCATTGGTGTCAGTGGGAGGAATAGCGCCTCGTCATTGGTGTCAGTGGGAGGAATAGCGCCCCGTCATTGGTGTCAGTGGGAGGAATAGTGCCCCGTCATTGGTGTCAGTGGGAGGAATAGTGCCCCGTCATTGGTGTCAGTGGGAGGAATAGTGCCCCGTCATTGGTGTCAGTGGGAGGAATAGTGCCCCGTCATTGGTGTCAGTGGGAGGAATAGTGCCCCGTCATTGGTGTCAGTGGGAGGAGTAGTGCCCCGTCATTGGTGTCAGTGGGAGGAATAGTGCCCCGTCATTGGTGTCAGTGGGAGGAATAGTGCCCCATCATTGGTGTCAGTGGGAGGAATAGTGCCCCATCATTGGTGTCAGTGGGAGGAATAGTGTCCCATCATTGGTGTCAGTGGGAGGAATAGTGTCCCATCATTGGTGTCAGTGGGAGGAGTAGTGTCCCAACATTGGTGTCAGTGGGAGGAATAGTGCCCCATCATTGGTGTCAGTGGGAGGAATAGTACCCCATCATTGGTGTCAGTGGGAGGAATAGTGTGCCATCATTGGTGTCAGTGGGAGGAATAGTACTCCATCATTGGTGTCAGTGGGAGGAATAGTACCCCATCATTGGTGTCAGTGGGAGGAATAGTGTGCCATCATTGGTGTCAGTGGGAGGAATAGTGTCCCATTCCTGGTGTCAGTGGGAGGAATAGTGCCCATCATTGGTATCAGTGGGAGGAATAGTGCCCCATCATTGGTGTCAGTGGGAGGAATAGTGCCCCATCATTGGTGTCAGTGGGGGGAATAGTGCCCCATGATTGGTGTCAGTGGGAGGAATAGTGCCCCATGATTGGTGTCAGTGGGAGGAATAGTGCCCCATCCCTGGTGTCAGTGGGAGGCCCGTAGGCCGTAGTTTGGAGATCAATGCTGGGGGCTCTGAAGACATGTATGTGATGATTGCCCGTTCTCCTGACTCGTGGCCCTCAAGGCTGAAGGTCTCCTACTGTCCCCCACGTCTTACATACCGCATGGAAATCAGAAAGGTGACAACACGGAGAGAACATATCCTGCATGTAATAATCTGCCCCCCTCCCCCGCACTCTCACCGGCTCCCGTCTCTGGGGACCCCAGTCTGGTAAGTGGGAGAGCAGTCCAGGCCGCCATCCACTCCTCATTGGCCAGTAACGGCTGTAAGCTCTTGTGGTTCTGCCATGGTGCCCAGGCTGTGCTGCCCCCCGGCCAGTGATAGAACCGAAGCATCAGCAGCATGTCCTCTTCTGGAGAAACGTTCCCGAAAAGTGCCTGGAAAAGACGACGGCCTGAGGATGAATACAGAGCTTCCCATTGGTGGCCGAGTTGTGTTGGGGGGGCATCAGAAGGAAACGAATGCTGAGCAACTTCAACCCCCAATTCACTCATCCGCCTGAACCCCAACCCATCCCCCAAAACCCGTCCTGGAGCCGACACCCAAACCGGGGAGAGGGGATATAGTGAATGCGGGGTCCGGGGAGAGGGGATATAGTGAATGCGGGGTCCGGGAGAGCGGATATAGTGAATGCGGGGTCCGGGAGAGCGGATATAGTGAATGCGGGGTCCGGGGAGAACGGATACAGTGAATGCGGGGTCCGGGGAGAGCGGATATAGTGAATGCGGGGTCCGGGGGGAGCGGATATAGTGAATGCGGGGTCCGGGGGGAGCGGATATAGTGAATGCGGGGTCCGAGGGGAGCGGATATAGTGAATGCGGGGTCCGGGGAGAGCGGATATAGTGAATGCGGGGTCCGGGGAGACCAGATATAGTGAATTCAGGGTCCGGGGAGAGCGGATATAGTGAATGCGGGGTCCAGGGGGAGGGGATATAGTGAATGCGGGGTCCGGGGGGAGGGGATATAGTGAATGCGGGGTCCGGGGAGAGCGGATATAGTGAATGCGGGGTCCGGGGAGAGCGGATATAGGGAATGCAGGGTCCGGGGGATATAGTGAATGCGGGGTCCGGGGAGAGCGGATACAGTGAATGCGGGGTCCAGGGGGAGGGGATATAGTGAATGCGGGGTCTGGGGAGAGCGGATATAGTGAATGGGGGGTCCGGGGAGAGCGGATATAGTGAATGGGGGGTCCGGGGAGAGGGGATATAGTGAATGCGGGGTCTGGGGAGAGCGGATATAGTGAATGCGGGGTCCGGGGAGAGCGGATATAGTGAATGCGGGGTCCGGGGAGAGCGGATATAGTGAATGCGGGGTCCGGGGAGAGCGGATATAGTGAATGCGGGGTCCGGGGGGAGGAGATATAGTGAATGCGGGGTCCGGGGGGAGCGGATATAGTGAATGCGGGGTCCGGGGGGAGGGGATATAGTGAATGCGGGGTCCGGGGGGAGGGGATATAGTGAATGCGGGGTCCGGGGGGAGGGGATATAGTGAATGCGGGGTCCGGGGAGAGCGGATATAGTGAATGCGGGGTCCGGGGAGAGCGGATACAGTGAATGCGGGGTCCGGGGAGAGCGGATACAGTGAATGCGGGGTCCGGGGGGAGGGGATACAGTGAATGCGGGGTCCGGGGAGAGCGGATATAGTGAATGCGGGGTCCGGGGAGAGCGGATATAGTGAATGCGGGGTCCCGGGAGAGCGGATATAGTGAATGCGGGGTCCGGGGGGAGGGGATATAGTGAATGCGGGGTCCGGGGGGAGGGGATATAGTGAATGCGGGGTCCGGAGAGAGCGGATATAGTGAATGCGGGGTCCGGGGGGAGGGGATATAGTGAATGCGGGGTCCGGGGGGAGGGGATATAGTGAATACGGGGTACGGGGGGAGGGGATATAGTGAATGCGGGGTCCGGGGAGAGCGGGGGATATAGTGAATGCGGGGTCCGGGGACAGCGGATATAGTGAATGCGGGGTCCGGGGGGAGGGGATATAGTGAATGCGGGGTCCGGGGGGAGGGGATATAGTGAATGCGGGGTCCGGGGGGAGGGGATATAGTGAATGCGGGGTCCGGGGACAGCGGATATAGTGAATGCGGGGTCCGGGGGGAGGGGATATAGTGAATGCGGGGTCCGGGGGGGAGGGGATATAGTGAATGCGGGGTCCGGGGGGAGGGGATATAGTGAATGCGGGGTCCGGGGGGAGGGGATATAGTGAATGCGGGGTCCGGGGATCTCTGTGCCGTATACAACTGATTGGTTGGGATTTCCATCGCTTCTGGTAGTCATCAGATTTTTCTTCCTCGCAGGAATTCGATGGAACGAACGATTCGTACCTCTTGTTCTCCAAACATGAAGCAGCCATGTAGGATGCCGGAGCCGACAGCTGAGATGATGCAGCTCATTCCCTTCCCGCCGGTTCGGATCACCTGGAGATTCATGGATGCGTCAGGATTAGAAGGTCGATTACAGAGAAATCAGATATTTCAGAAGATAAATTCGATCCGGCCATGAATGGGAATCCCACATACGGTACATGGGTCGGTCATTTCCTCGTACCTGTAGTGGGGCCCAGTGGGGCCCATGTTACTAACCCCCCCCCCCCCGGCACTGGGATCCGAGATCACGCCATGACCCGGATACTTTACAACAGACGTCCCCCATTGAGGAGAAGTAGTCGAGGGGGCGGGGTCTAACTAGACTTCGTTTCATTACCAATCAATTATTCAGATTCAAATGTATCCAAATCCCTGAATCTCAATAGTAACAAATTGCAACAAATAAATGATAACAAAACAACAAATTCCATCACATTCCTTCGCTTCCTTCGGATGACTTGATGCGATCGTTTGGGCCTTCTGTTACCGATTGAAGCCTCTGCAACATTGTAACAACGTAACGAATGATTGGAATCGATTCGGATCCTTTTGTTTTAGTTGGATGGGATCGGCGCGGTTGTCTCAGACTCTCGGATAATCATTCGATTCTTTTCGTTATTATAAAAACCGCGCCGCATAAGAAATGGAAACAGGAAAGTAGAAAAAGGGAAAAAGGAGGATTCCTACTTCTTGTGTTCGGGTTGGATGGAGGCGGAGCCATCAGAATCTCCCAATCACAACATAACGAACAAATCTGAACTTCATCCATTGGTGACTTTGGGATGCAAGCGACTCCAGTTGATATCGTCCAATCAGCTCATTCCATTTCTGTTTGTGGGCCGGACTAGCAGGGATGACTCCCGAAATAACGAATTATCACGTTAAAACGAATGTAGCCAAACTTCCAAAAATACAAATCGATTTGGAATGAGAAATATATGAAATGAATCCTGAAAACGAATCTTTGTAACATAACGAAATGATCGACTTAAATGAATCCGAAACAAAACGAAACAAGTTTTTTCGTCATGCACATCTCCGGTTCTATCACTGGTGATCTGTCATTGGCCAGCACAGTGATCACATGATCAGGATCGGTCTCACCAGCTTCTGATCGTCACTTGGACAACTTGGTATCTGTCCTGGCGGCTCATGACTGAGCGCTCCCAGCACATGGTGTGGTGCCACAGCGGAAAGCACACTTCTGTGATGCCGTCATTGGGAGTGCTGTTGTGTGATGGCACCCCCCGTTGATCGCAGCCGGCACCCCTAATGATCCCAGCCGGCACCCCTGATGATCCCAGGCAGCACCCACGATGAACCCAGACGGCTCCCCCGATGATCCCAAGTGGCACCCCCGATGATCCCAGGCGGCGCACCCCCCCCGATGATCCCAGGCGGCTCCTCCACTGATCCCAGGCAGCACCACTGATGATCCCAGGCGGCTCCTCCAATGATCCCAGGCGGCTCCTCCGATGATCCCAGGCAGCTCCACTGATGATCCCAGGCGGCTCCCCCGATGATCCCAGGCGGCTCCCCCGATGATCCCAGGCGGCTCCCCCAATGATCCCAGGCGGCTCCCCCGATGATCCCAGGCGGCTCCCCCGATGATCCCAGGCGGCTCCCCCAATTATCCCAGGCGGCTCCCCCAATGATCCCAGGCGGCTCCCCCACTGATCCCAGGCAGCACCACTGATGATTCCAGGCGGCTCCTCCAATGATCCCAGGCAGCACCACTGATGATTCCAGGCGGCTCCTCCGATGATCCCAGGCAGCTCCACTGATGATCCCAGGCGGCACCCCCCCGATGATCCCAGGCAGCACCACTGATGATTCCAGGCGGCTCCTCCAATGATCCCAGGCGGCTCCCCCGATGATCCCAGGCGGCTCCTCCGATGATCCCAGGCAGCTCCACTGATGATCCAGGCAGCTCCCCCGATGATCCCAGGCGGCACCCCCCCGATGATCCCAGGCGGCACCCCCCCCGATGATCCCAGGCGGCACCCCCCCGATGATCCCAGGCGGCACCCCCCGATGATCCCAGGCGGCACCCCCCGATGATCCCAGGCGGCTCCTCCGATGATCCAGGCGGCTCCCCCGATGATCCAGGCGGCTCCCCCGATGATCCCAGGCGGCTCCTCCGATGATCTCTGGCGGCACCCCCAATGATCCCAGGTGGCTCCCCTGACGAACCCAAGTGGCACCCCCCGATGATCCCAGGCAGCACCCCCCCGATGATCCCAGGCGCCACCTGCGGTAATCCCAGGCGACTCCTCCAATGATCCCAGACGGCTCCCCCCGATGATCCCAGGCGGCACCTCCGATGATCCTAGACGGATCCGCCGATGATCTCTGGCAGCACCCCCGATGATCCCAGGCGGCTCCCCTGACGAACCCAAGTGGCACCCCCGATGATCCCAGGCAGCACCCCCCCGATGATCCCAGGCGCCACCTGCAGTAATCCCAGGCGACTCCTCCAATGATCCCAGACGGCTCCCCCGATGATCCCAGGCAGCACCTCCGATGATCCTAGACGGATCCCCCGATGATCCTAGACGGATCCCCCGATGATCTCTGGCAGCACCCCCGATGATCCCAGGTGGCTCCCCTGATGATCCCAAGTGGCACCCCCAATGATCCCAGGCAGCTCCACCAATGATCCCAGGCGGCTCCACCAATGATCCCAGGCGGCTCCCCCGATGATCCCAGGCGGCACCCCCGATGATCCCAGGCGGCACCCCTGTTGAGACCCAGAGGCTGGTTTGTCCCATTTACGAGATACTGCTACCATTTACAACTTTACCCATTTTTGGTAAAAACGCTCCATGTTGACCATCAGAAACAAATCATCTTCTACCGATCATTCTCCATCATCTTCTACCGATCATTCTCCATCATCTTCTACCGATCATTCTCCATCATCTTCTACCGATCATTCTCCATCATCTTCCTAATGCTGTTTGGCAATTCAGACAGATTTTATTTCAGGTACTAAAGTAAGGAGGCCCACTTCTAGAAGTATTATCTGCCCCAATAGGCCTCGTGTGTCCGATGGAAAACGTCTGCGATACACGATGTCCCCCAACGTAAAAAGGCGGCAGACGTGCGCATTTCGTTTTTATGACGAATCGATTTTCATCCGAAGATGTGATTTTCAGAGATTGGGATGTACAGGAATCTCCAGGTGGACATAGTAACCGATGTCAACCAATCCGAAAAAAGTAATAACAAATTGGCGCAGGCATTTGCTTCATTCGGATGACGTCACGTGATGTGATAGTAGTTCGGCCCCACGGAGAAATGAATTCAAATTTCGAATTTGTTTGATAATTCAGATTCGAATAATTTTGTGATTTTAATTTTTGTGCGTTTAATTGTCAGTCAGTTCAGTTCCACGATCCAATGAAATTCAAAGGTTGAAGAATCTGGGGCTGACAAATCTTTCATTATTGATTCCGCTGCTTCTGAAAATATTGAATTATTACGAATAGTTTTGATACCGTTGTGCTGCAAAGTCTCCCTCCTCTGGCAGAAATGGTGACATTTTGGCACTGATGGTGGAAATCTGATGGATCTGCCAAAAAAATGTCATTTATTGAAGGATAGCGATGATATGACGCCATTTATGATCACAGAGTTGTTTGGCTCTTTTCAAAATCCCAGAAATCCCCCCAAATGGCCCAGATGAGAAGTATCCGCCCCATGATCAGAAGTCCCACCCCCGGATCAGAAGTCTCCACCCCCTGGAAGGTCTGGCCTTGGTACAGACACACAAGGTGACACACATGGGGACAAAGGCAATTAAAGGGTTAATTTCCCACATCTGTGGCTTACTTTGCATTTAGTGTCTGTGTATAAATGAGCTGCATGGCGGAGTTGCCAGAAAGAAGCCTCTACTGCGCTAATGCAACAAAAAAGCCCGAATACAATATGCCCGACAATGCCTTGACATGCCTCACCGGGCTTTCTTTGTGGCATTGGTGCAGTAAAGTCTTCTTTCTGGCAACTCCACCATGCAGCTCATTTTTGTTCAAATCTCATCGTATTGTGCTCCTTGACACAACCACACCGTCTTTTTTCCAGAGCAGCCTGGATTCCTCCTGAGGTCACCTGTGGGGGGTTTGCTTTGTATTCCTATCAATTCTTCTGGCCGTTGTGGCTGCAACCTTTCTTGGTCTACCTGACCTTGGCTTGGTATGAAGAGATCCGCAAATTTTCTGCTTCTTAAAAAGTGATTGAACAAAACTGACCAGCATATTCAAGGCTTTGGATATCTTTATATCCTTTTCCATTTTTATAAAGTCCCATAACCTTGTTACGCAGGTCTTTTGAAAGTTCTTTTCTGCTCCCCATGGCTCAGTATCTAGCCTGCTCAGTGCATCCACGTGACAGTGAACAAACTCACTGACTATTTATACCCAGATACTGACTGCAATGTAAGAAGCCACAGAGGTGGGAAATTAACCCTTTAATTGCCATGGTACCCTGTGTGTGACCTTGTGTGTCTGAACCAAGGCCGGACCTTCCAGGGGGCAGAGACTTCTGATTTGGTAGGTGGAGACTTCTGAGCCGGGGGTGGAGACTTCTGAGCTGGGGGTGGAGACTTCTGAGCCGGGGGGTGGAAACTTCTGAGCTGGGGGTGGAGACTTCTGAGCCGGGGGGTGGAAACTTCGGATCCGGTGGGTGGTGGAGACTTCGGATCCGGTAGGTGGAGACTTCTGATCCGGTAGGTGGAGACTTCTGATCCGGTAGTTGGAGACTTCTGATCTGGGGGGCGGAGACGTCTGATCCGGGGGGGTGGAGACGTCTGATCCGGGGGGGTGGAGACTTCCGATCCGGTAGGTGGAGACTTCCGATCCGGTAGGTGGAGACTTCCGATCCGGTAGGTGGAGACTTCTGATCTGGGGGCGGAGACGTCTGATCCGGGGGGTGGAGACATCTGATCCGGGGGGTGGAGACTTCCGATCCGGTAGGTGGAGACTTCTGATCCGGTAGGTGGAGACTTCTGATCTGAGGGGCGGAGACTTCTGGGCCGGGGGGCGGAGACTTCTCAGCCGGGGGGCGGAGACTTCTCAGCCGGGGGGGGGGAGACTTCTCAGCCGGGGGGCGGAGACTTCCGATCTGGGCCATTTGGGGGATTTCTGTTATCATTAGGATTTATAAAGGAGCCAGACAACTCCGTGATCATAAATGGCGTCCTATCATCGTTATCCTTCAATAAAAGACAGATTTTTTGGCAGATCCATCAGATTTTCACCATCAACGCCAAAATTTCACCATTTCTGCCAGAGGAGGGAGACTTTTGAACACAACTGTACGTGGAGATTGAATACACCCGAAATATATAGCAATCTTCCAAACAAAAACAGCAAAAGTTTTAGAATCCACCCGAACCAACGAAAATACAACATGAATTCCGGAAATGAATCGGTTCAACGTAACGAATATGACGAAACAAATTTCTTCAATGCAACCGAAACGAACATTTCCAGCCTGCACATGTCTGGTGTCGGATTGCTGATGACCAACCAGCCAGAGTTCCTTCTGCATAGAAATGATATCAATTTCTGAACATTGGAACCTTCAATAACGACAGAATCGGTCCGGCTCGTTAGAGTTTTGCTTTAATAAGGTCCAGGGCAACCAATCAGCACGGTCTGCCTGTAACATTGACATCCAATCGATTTCTAAGGTTTGCTCCACTTTTGTGTTTTCCTATTTATAATCCCAATTGGGTCTACGAAATGTGAAACGTCCCTTTGGGTTCACTGACCTGTCCAGTGCCCGTGTGATAGCCGATCAGCCGCAGCGTTCCGTCTCCTAGGGGAGCGTCTGTTACTCTGTCGATAATGAATCCAACTCTGTCCTCTCTGCCACGGCCGCCTCCCATTCCTTCCTCAGCCTGGATCTCATCCCTGGAATTAAGAACGAATTTGAGATGAACATTTCCGAAACAATATCAGGTGTTAATACACAGAGATGCATCAGGCACCGTGAGCCATGGAGAGGCATGAGGCACCGTGAGCCATGGAGAGGCATGAGGCACTGTGAGCCATGGAGAGGCATGAGGCACCGTGAGCCATGGAGAGGCATGAGGCACCGTGAGCCATGGAGAGGCATGAGGCACCGTGAGCCATGGAGAGGCATGAGGCACCGTGAGCCATGGAGAGGCATGAGGCACTATGTTTGATATAAAAGGTATGGATGTTCAGTACTAAACAAATACAAATGTATTTATCTCTTAATTAGAAATGATAAAATACCATTTGGGATTAGTGGGCGGAGCTTTATACCAGTTCTGTATTCACCATGACACAGCAACAACGTTGAGGCACCACTAAGGGCACCACAGCCAGACTCTTGGAAGCCATGCTAGATCCAGGACTACGGCATCAGTCCGAGTCATTCTGGCCCCAGAACAAGCTCCACCTACAGGGGAAATCACTTTAAATCCGGATTTCTCAACTTCTCTGCTTTGCTCATAAAGTATTTGACATATTTAGGTGAACGGCTCTGGAGCAGCAACTGTCCCCACAGAGAGAAGTCCTTCAATGATGAGCCGCTGGGGGGACTTGATGCTTGTAGAGAACTGCCGTGTTTATGTTCAGGACACTGCAGAGGAAACAATTCATAAAAACTGGAGCTATGAAAGGATCAGCGATGCCTACAGAGACCACCCAACTCCAGCTCTTCCACTGCAGATTAGGAAACCATCATTCCATTTATGGTGGGACTAGATATCACATTGTGGTCTTCAGGAACAACTCTTGTTCTAGAACTTCAGACTCACAGTTAGAATACTTTTATTATTCCCAAAGACAAACTACCAAGGGAACTGTGCAGACCACGGATGTCTCACCTGCAATTCAGTGGTCCATCCTTCTGCAGACCACGGATGTCTCACCTGCAATTCAGTGGTCCATCCTTCTGCAGACCACGGATGTCTCACCTGCAATTCAGTGGTCCATCCTTCTGCAGACCACGGATGTCTCACCTGCAATTCAGTGGTCCATCCTTCTGCAGACCACGGATGTCTCACCTGCAATTCAGTGGTCCGTCCTTCTGCAGACCATGGATGTCTCACCTGCAGTTCAGTGGTCCGTCCTTCTGCAGACCACGGATGTCTCATCTGCAGTTCAGTGGTCGATCCTTCTGCAGACGGCACTGGTGGTGAAATCTGTAATTCTAGATGTTCTCTTGTCATGCTGCCGTGTTACCTCCCTGATAGTTTCTATAGTCAGTACACAGAACTCATTTTGCAAGAGATAAAGTGTTTCTATGACCAAAACTTTTTTTTTTTTTTTTTTGGTTTTAGATGAAGTTTAGAATAGTTAGACCCCCTATCAGGTTTTTATTGCCGCTTGTGTCCTGTTGGGGGAATTTTTCTCATTTCCTTCTCCAGTGACATGACAGGATATTTCCTTAGACAATTGCCACCAGAACAGACGTCCCCATTAACTGTCACCAGAACAGATGTCCCCATTAACTGTCACCAGAACAGATGTCCCCATTAACTGTCACCAGAACAGACGTCCCCATTAACTGTCACCAGAACAGATGTCCCCATTGTAAGATTTAACCTTTTAAATTTGGACTTCCCATCATTAATGCCCCAAAAACAATGGTCACCAGGACAAATAGACCAGACAGGCAGACTTATACTCAAATCAACTCCAGAATTGTGGTGTCCCAGAGCTGCCTCTGCTGAGATCTTCAGCCAGTCTTTGGCTAGTCTTCTTCTGGGTTCCTGATCTTTGGCTAGTCTTCCTCTGGGTTCTCATTCTTTGGCTAGTCTTCCTCTGGGTTCTCATTCTTTGGCTAGTCTTCCTCTGGGTTCTCATTCTTTGGCTAGTCTTCCTCTGGGTTCTCATTCTTTGGCTAGTCTTCCTCTGGGTTCTCGATCTTTGGCTAGTCTTCTTCTGGGTTTTTGATCTTTGGCTAGTCTTCTTCTGAGATCCCAATTTTTGTCTAGTCCTCCTCTGGGTTCTCATTCTTTGGCTAGTCTTCCTCTGGGTTCTCGATCTTTGGCTAGTCTTCCTCTGGGTTCTCGATCTTTGGCTAGTCTTTCTCTGGGTTCCTGATCTTTGGCTGGTCTTCTTCTGGATTCCTGTTCTTTGGCCAGAGTTCAAGGATCCCAATCTTTGGCCAGTCTTCTTCCAAGTACTGATCTTTGAAAGGTCCTCTTCCAGGTTCCCAATCTTCGGCATGTCCTCTTCCGGGTTCCTGATCTTCAGCAGGTCAGAATCTGGGTTCCTGATCTTTGGCTGTTCTTCTGGGTTCCCGATCTTTAGCAGGTCCTCTTGCAGGTTCCTGACCTTTGACTGGCCTCCTTCT
This sequence comes from Staurois parvus, assembly GCF_062004578.1. Classification (NCBI taxonomy): domain Eukaryota; kingdom Metazoa; phylum Chordata; class Amphibia; order Anura; family Ranidae; genus Staurois; species Staurois parvus. The sequence goes on from NW_028318874.1 coordinate 78,957, forward strand.
GGGTTCCCAGTCTTCAGTCTTCTTCTGAGCTCCCAATCTTCACCAATTGTCTTGCGGGTTCCCAATCTTCAGCAGGTCCTCTTCCCAGTTCCCAATCTTTGGTCAGTTTTCTACTGGGTTCTTGATCTTCTTCTGGGTTCTGGTTTTGATCGGCTGAGCATGGACATTTCTTCACTCTGGCCTTTCTCATCAAGATGTCTAAAGGTCCCAAAACCCAGAAAAGAACAAGCGAAGATGTTTTTGCCGGTGAATGAGGGAAGGCGAGTATGATTCCACTTTGGTTTTCCTTAGTGGGAACCTAGACATCAATAAAACCCAGCAGAGGGTCTAACCCCTCACTACTCCATCCGAAACTAAAGAACAGAATGTATTGGCTCGCGGACAACAGATCTCTGACCTTACAAGCTGCAACGTTCCTCCAACACAAACTTCAGAATAATTGCACCCCTGGACTCATTCCTCAGCTGTTTACCATCATCTGATGTCGATAAGATCTGGCCACCTCACGGCACCACGAAGCCCGGAGACCTCGGCCTAAAGAGGAACTCCAGAACTGCATCGTCTTTGGATCAGGAGTTAAGTATTGAGAATAACACTTACCCCCCTGCCCGGCTCCAGGCAGCTTCAGCTGCAGGGTTTTGGCACTTCTATGGGGCCGACATTGAAATCTGATGGAGCATGCTGGGAATTGTAGTTCCTCAACAGCTAGAGGGTGTCTGTATATGATGTTTATTCACAGCTTCATTTAAAGTGGAACTCTAGGCACCCCCTTACAGCCTACCGGGCACTGTCACCCCCTTGCTGCCTGCCGGGCACTGTCACCCCCTTCCTGCCTACAGGACACTTCTACCCCCTTCCTGCCTACAGGACACTTCTACCCCCTTCCTGCCTACAGGACACTTCTACCCCCTTCCTGCCTACAGGACACTTCTACCCCCTTCCTGCCTACCGGGCACTTCTACCCCCTTCCTGCCCACCGGGCACTTCTACCCCCTTCCTGCCCACCGGGCACTTCTACCCCCTTCCTGCCTACAGGACACTTGTACCCCCTTCCTGCCTACAGGGCACTTGTACCCCCTTCCTGCCTACCGGACACTTGTACCCCCTTCCTGCCTACCGGACACTTGTACCCCCTTCCTGCCTACCGGACACTTGTACCCCCTTCCTGCCTACCGGACACTTCTACCCCCTTCCTGCCTACCGGACACTTCTACCCCCTTCCTGCCTACAGGACACTTCTACCCCCTTCCTGCCTACCGGGCACTTCTACCCCCTTCCTGCCTACCGGACACTTCTACCCCCTTCCTGCCTACAGGGCACTTCTACCCCCTTCCTGCCTACAGGGCACTTCTACCCCCTTCCTGCCTACCGGACACTTCTACCCCCTTCCTGCCTACAGGACACTTCTACCCCCTTCCTGCCTACAGGGCACTTCTACCCCCTTCCTGCCTACAGGGCACTTCTACCCCCTTCCTGCCTACAGGGCACTTCTACCCCCTTCCTGCCTACAGGGCACTTCTACCCCCTTCCTGCCTACCGGGCACTTCTACCCCCTTCCTGCCTACCGGACACTTCTACCCCCTTCCTGCCTACAGGACACTTCTACCCCCTTCCTGCCTACAGGACACTTCTACCCCCTTCCTGCCTACAGGGCACTTCTACCCCCTTCCTGCCTACAGGGCACTTCTACCCCCTTCCTGCCTACAGGGCACTTCTACCCCCTTCCTGCCTACAGGGCACTTCTACCCCCTTCCTGCCTACCGGACACTTCTATCCCCTTCCTGCCTACAGGACACTTCTACCCCCTTCCTGCCTACAGGGCACTTCTACCCCCTTCCTGCCTACCGGACACTTCTACCCCCTTCCTGCCTACAGGACACTTCTACCCCCTTCCTGCCTACAGGGCACTTCTACCCCCTTCCTGCCTACAGGGCACTTCTACCCCCTTCCTGCCTACAGGGCACTTCTACCCCCTTCCTGCCTACAGGGCACTTCTACCCCCTTCCTGCCTACAGGGCACTTCTACCCCCTTCCTGCCTACAGGGCACTTCTACCCCCTTCCTGCCTACAGGGCACTTCTACCCCCTTCCTGCCTACAGGGCACTTCTACCCCCTTCCTGCCTACCGGGCACTTCTACCCCCTTCCTGCCTACCGGACACTTCTACCCCCTTCCTGCCTACAGGGCACTTCTACCCCCTTCCTGCCTACCGGACACTTCTATCCCCTTCCTGCCTACAGGACACTTCTACCCCCTTCCTGCCTACAGGGCACTTCTACCCCCTTCCTGCCTACAGGGCACTTCTACCCCCTTCCTGCCTACAGGGCACTTCTACCCCCTTCCTGCCTACAGGGCACTTCTACCCCCTTCCTGCCTACAGGGCACTTCTACCCCCTTCCTGCCTACAGGGCACTTCTACCCCCTTCCTGCCCAGGCCAATTTCCAGCTTTCAGCGCTGTTGCACTTTGAATGACAATTGCGCGGTCATGCAACACTGCACCTATATGACATTTTTTTCATTTGGTTTCACACAAATAGAGCTTTCTTTTGGTGGTATTTCCTCCCCTCGGGGGGGGGGGGGGGTTACTTTTTGCACTATAAACAAAAAAATAAGCAAAAAATGTTAGAAAAAAAAGTTTTTCTGTTTCTATTATAACATTTTGCAAACAGGTCATTTTTCTCCTTCACTGATGTGTGTTGATGAGGCTGCAGTGATAAGCAGCACTGATAGGCAGCACTGATGGGGACTGATAGGCAGCATTGATGGGCACTGATATGCAACAATGATAGGCACTGATAGGCAGCACTGATGGGCACTGATAGGCAGCACTGATGAGCACTAATAGGCAGCACTGATGGGCACTGATAGGCAGCATTGATAGGCAGCACTGATGGGCACTGATAGGCAGCATTGATAGGCAGCACTGATGGGCACTGATAGGCAGCATTGATAGGCAGCACTGATGGGCACTGATAGGCAGCATTGATAGGCAGCACTGATGGGCACTGATAGGCAGCATTGATAGGCAGCACTGATGGGCACTGATAGGCAGCACTGATGAGCATTGATAGGCAGCACTGATGGGCACTGATAGGCAGCATTGATAGGCAGCACTGATGGGCACTGATAGGCAGCATTGATAGGCAGCACTGATGGACACTGATAGGCAGCATTGATAGGCAGCACTGATGGACACTGATAGGCAGCATTGATAGGCAGCACTGATGGGCGCTGATAGGCAGCACTGATGGGCACTGATAGGCAGCACTGATGGGCATCACTGATAGGCAGCACTGATGGGCACTGATAGGCAGCACTGATATGCAACACTGATATGTGGCACTGCTGGGCACTGACTGGTGGAATTACTGGGCACTGATATGTGGCACTGATGGGCAGCACTGACTGGTGGCACTGCTGGGCACTGACTGGTGGAATTACTGGGCACTGATAGGGGCACTGATGATCGGTGCCGATCCCTCCTCTGACAATTGCCGGTGATCGGCAGTACTCTCCTCATGCTGTGACAGTGCAAGGAAAGTGCAGCTGATAACCGGCAACTGCATTTACCGATCATCTCCTCTGTCATTGGACGCGGCTGATCACGTGGTAGAAGGCCTTTTACCACATCACGTGATCAGCTGTGTCCAATGAGATCGCTTGGTGCGAGCCCCCGGGGGTGCGTTCTGGGAGGACATCATATGACGCCCTCCCAGGACTGGACATCCGCTCAGCTACAGCGCGGTCACCAAAGGGTTCATTCCTGTTACCACAACAGTGGATCCAATTGTATCAATAAAGTTGTATTTGTTCCAGAAGTTCTGAGTATTTTCGCGGTGTGACGCCTACAAACCCCAATCGTTTCCTCAGGAAGGATCCCCACACATTATACAATTCTCTTTAGATTTACCAAAAACCATATAATATGAGGTCAAACCTAAACAGTCCATTGTATCCAATCAGACCGGCCCTCGCGCTACATAGGTGAAGGTAAATATAAAGAAAATTGGGCAGAAAATTGGGCAGAAAATTGGACAGAAAATTGGACAGAAAATTGGACAGAAAATTGGACAGTGTATGGCCGGCCTTAGGGATGTTATTTTCAGCATCTTATTAATAGGGGGCGTGGCTCCAATAAATCCTTAAGCAAGGGGGGTGAGACCTGAATGTGGGTCTCCGTCTCCCGTTTTCTCTTTCTTCTATCAATGTAGAAGAAAACCTTCCTTCACCCCCCCCCCCCCCCCCCGGACTGAGCCAAATCCTCCTCCATTGGGGTCTCACACGCTCCCCCTCCCAGACACTGCAGCTCACAGTGGGAGGGGCTCGGGGGCTCAGTGCTGTCACTCTAGAAAGCAGTGGGCGGGACTAGGTGTGTCCAGGTGATGATTGACAAGCTCTAGGATTGGACGGGGGACGATCTGAGATACATTTATAATTAGGCACTGCAGCACAGATTGATGGGGATCGGCAGTCATGTGACACCCCCCCCCAGGTCACATAGGTCACATGATCAGAAGGCGGTCCTGCTGGCCACCAATCTTCATGCTGGACTGAGATCAGCTGGGAACAGGCGATGAGCGCGCTCTCAGCACACAAACATTCGCCATCCAATGACGCACACAGCAGTAAGCCCCGCCCATTTTCCGCCGCACGTGTGTGTTGGGTGGTCCACCTAAAACTGCGATGGAACTAGCATGAAGTCTGGGGGGGAGAGAATCGGAGCTCCTCGCTAAGGCAAGCCAGACTTTCTGCGATTTTCTGTCCTGCGACCGCGAGTGGAAGGCGAAAAAAAAATCGCTCAATTGCCCCATCAACTTAATCAGCATTGATGAGAAAATCCCTCCCACTGCGCCAGTCCTGCCGGCGGGGAACCTCCCAGAACACAATGATCACCGCTGACAGCGAGAGTTACTGGAAGTGATCGATTGGCCCGTTCTCTCGATCGACTTCCTCCAGCCTGCTCATTGGTGGATGGGAGTGGGACCGGCCCCTGCTCAACCAACCGGATTTGGATCCACCTTCGGCCGGCTCAAGGCTTCTCAGGTAAGCTGGACGAACATTTCCAGGAAAAACACAAATCCAGCCGCACAGATTTCAAAGGTTTTATTTCTGATCGATTTTCATATAAACAATCGTTATACAGAGACAACCGAGGATCATCCGAGTCATAAAACGGAACTTCCACTTCACCGTTCACATGGAACCCCCAGAGGTTCCCTCCCAATAACTAGAGATTCCCCCTGCAATGACGCCATGATGGGAGTAGTGCCCCTCCCCCAACACATGATGGGAGTAGTGCCCCTCCCCAGTCACATGATGGGAGTAGTGCCCCTCCCCAGTCACATGATGGGAGTAGTGCCCCTCCCCCGACACATGATGGGAGTAGTGCCCCTCCCCAGTCACATGATGGGAGTAGTGCCCCTCCCCCGACACATGATGGGAGTAGTGCCCCTCCCCAGTCACATGATGGGAGTAGTGCCCCTCCCCCAACACATGATGGGAGTAGTGCCCCTCCCCCAACACATGATGGGAGTAGTGCCCCTCCCCAGTCACATGATGGGAGTAGTGCCCCTCCCCAGACACATGATGGGAGTAGTGCCCCTCCCCAGTCACATGATGGGAGTAGTGCCCCTCCCCAGTCACATGATGGGAGTAGTGCCCCTCCCCCAGACACATGATGGGAGTAGTGCCCCTCCCCCAGACACATGATGGGAGTAATGCCCCTCCCCAGACTCATGATGGGAGTAGTGCCCCTCCCCAGTCACATGATGGGAGTAGTGCCCCTCCCCAGTCACATGATGGGAGTAGTGCCCCTCCCCAGTCACATGATGGGAGTAGTGCCCCTCCCCAGTCACATGATGGGAGTAGTGCCCCTCCCCAGTCACATGATGGGAGTAGTGCCCCTCCCCCAGACACATGATGGGAGTAGTGCCCCTCCCCCAGACACATGATGGGAGTAGTGCCCCTCCCCCAGTCACATGATGGGAGTAGTGCCCCTCCCCAGTCACATGATGGGAGTAGTGCCCCTCCCCCAGACACATGATGGGAGTAGTGCCCCTCCCCCAGACACATGATGGGAGTAGTGCCCCTCCCCCAGTCACATGATGGGAGTAGTGCCCCTCCCCCAGACACATGATGGGAGTAGTGCCCCTCCCCCAGACACATGATGGGAGTAGTGCTCCTCCCCCAGTCACATGATGGGAGTAGTGCCCCTCCCCAGACACATGATGGGAGTAGTTCCCCTCCCCAGACACATGATGGGAGTAGTGCCCCTCCCCCAGTCACATGGCGAGAATAGTGCCCCTCCCCAGTCACATGATGGGAATTATGCCCCTCCCCACTCACAAGTGCCCCTCCCCAGTCACATGGCGGGAGTAGTGCCCCTCCCCAGTCACATGGCGGGAGTAGTGCCCCTCCCCAGTCACATGATGGGAGTAGTGCTTCTCCTCCAGTCACATGATGGGAGCGGAGCTCAGTCCCAGTCACATGGAGGCGGAGCTCAGTCCTAGTCACATGATGGAGGCGGAGCTCAGTCCCAGTCAAATGATGGAGGCGGAGCTCAGTCCCAGTCACTTGATGGAGGCGGAGCTCAGTCCCAGTCACATGCCGGAAGCGGAGCTCAGTCCCAGTCACATGATGGAAGCAAAGCTCAGTCCCAGTCACATGATGGAGGAGGAGCTCAGTCCCAGTCACATGATGGAAGCAAAGCTCAGTCCCAGTCACATGATGGAGGAGGAGCTCAGTCCTGGTCACATGATGGAAGTGGAGCTTAGTCCTAGTCACACGATTGAGGCGGAGTTCAGTCCCAGTCACACGAAGGAGGCGAAGCTCAATCCCAGTCACACGGCGGAGGCGGAGCTCAGTCCCAGTCACACGACGGAGGCGGAGCTCAGTCCCAGTCACACGACGGAGGCGGAGCTCAGTCCCAGTCATATGGCGGAGGCGGAGCTCAGTCCCAGTCACATGGCGGAGGCGGAGCTCAGTCCCAGTCACATGGTGGAGGCGGAGCTCAGTCCCAGTCACATGACGGAAGCGGAGCTCAGTCCCAGTCACATGACGGAAGCGGAGCTCAGTCCCAGTCACATGATGGAAGTGGAGCTCAGGTACAGTCATGCGATGGAGGCGGAGCTCAGTCCCAGGCACGTGATGGAGGCGGAGCTCAGTCCTAGTCACATGATGGAAGTGGAGCTCAGTCCCAGTCACACGACGGAGGCAGAGCCCAGTTCCAGTCACACGACGGAGGCGGAGCCCAGTCCCAGTCACATGACGGAGGCGGAGCCCAGTCCCAGTCACACGACGGAGCCGGAGCTCAGTCCCAGTCACATGATGGAAGCGGAGCTCAGTCCCAGTCACATGACAGAGGCAGAGCTCAGTCCCAGTCACATGACGGAAGCGGAGCTCAGTCCCAGTCACATGACGGAGGCGGAGCTCAGTCCCAGTCACATGATGGAAGCGGAGCTCAGTCCCAGTCACATGACAGAGGCAGAGCTCAGTCCCAGTCACATGATGGAAGCGGAGCTCAGTCCCAGTCACATGACGGAGGCGGAGCTCAGTCCCAGTCACATGATGGAAGCGGTTAGTTCTACATTTTCAGGTCTGGACAGCATATATAATATCAATAATCCCAGACGGTTCCTGAAGGTTACAATTTGGGCCACGAAACGTTTCAGGTGAAGTAAACTGAAACCCAATTTTTTCTTAGTTTTGGGTCTGCCGGTTTGTGTCCAGAATAGAGTTTATTATTTTCATCGAGTTTTGGGGGAATTTCCTGTCTATTCTATTCTGGAGACACCAGAGGAAGTGAGAGGAAATCTAAGTGGAGGGATTCCCCCTGATCAGGTGTCCCCGATGGAGGATTCCCCTCACCTTGTGTTCTAGTGACAACTTTAAGAGTTTGGATTCCCCATTTCTGTCTCAGTGGTCAGGAAAATCGAGGGGTGAATGAATTTTTTCCCATTCCTGCCATTCCTTAGTATGCCCGTCAGTCCCGATTCCCTCCCGGCATCATACTAGCGTGATCAGACAAAATCAGAACCTAAACTCGGTATGTCTCCTGTATGTCGGGGTGGACTCCTCCTCCTTCACGTCGTTCTGTACTAGGGGACATACAAAGGTCTACCAACATGTAACATTGCTGCAACAAAGTAACACATGAGAGTATTGCGGACTGACCGTCCTTCCATAGCGCCCCGCGGGGGAGGGGTGAGAGTTCAGATGGATATCTTCTCAATGTCATTGGTTACACATCATGTGACTGTCCAGCAGAGCATCTCCCTGGGAGGAGCCTGGATCAGTTCTGGGCACGGTCTCACCTCTGATTGGCTCTCTGCTGACTTGGTATCTCCTGCAGCGGTGGTGGGTCTACATAATCGGTGTATGGGGACAGAGACAGCTGGAATGAGTTGGGCGGCTGCTGGAAGGACGGCATTGGCGCTGGGTTGTCAGTCATGGCTGGGGCCGGACTTGGCATCTGCGGGGGGACAGAAGGACAGATATGAGCGGAGAAGTCTGAAAACTTCCAACAAGATGAAATCAGTTAATATA
>NW_028318874.1:92500-105000 GCF_062004578.1 Staurois parvus
CACTAGAACACCACGGCCATGTACATTATACAGCGCCGCCTCCTCACACCACCTACAGGGGGCGCCACTAGAACACCACGGCCATGTACATTATACAGCGCCGCCTCCTCACACCACCTACAGGGGGCGCCACTAGAACACCACGGCCATGTACAGTTGCAAGAAAAAGTATGTGAACCCCTTGGGATTCCGTGGCGTTTTGCATGAATTGGGCATAAAATGTGCTCTGAACGTCATCTAAGTCACAAACAATAGAAGAACACAGTCTGCTGAACATAATACTACACAAACATTAGATGTTGCCATGGTTTCATTGCACATAACATGTAAACATTCACAGTGCAGGGAGGAAAAAGTATGTGAACCTTTGGACTTAATAACTGGTCGACCCTCCTTTGGCAGCAATAACCTCAACCAAACGTTTCCTGTAGTTGCAGATCAGACCTGCACAACGATCTGGAGTCATTTTGGACCACTCCTCTTCACAAAACTGTTTCAGTGTAGCAATATTCTTGGGATGTCTGGTGTGAATCGCTCTCTTAAGGTCATGCCACAGCATTTCAATGGGGTTGAGGTCAGGACTCTGACTGGGCCACTCCAGAAGGCGTATTCTGTGCTGTTGCAGCCATTGTTTTGTTGAATGACTTGTATGCTTTGGGTCATTGTCCTGTTGCATCACCCATCCTCTGCGGAGCTTCAGTTGGCGGACAGATGGTCGTACGGTTTCCTGCAAAATGTCTTGATAAACTCTGGAATTCATTTTCCCATCAATGACAACAATCTGTCCAGGCCCTGAGGCAGCAAAGCAGCCCCAAACCATGATGCTCCCTCCGCCATGTTTCACAGTGGGGATGAGGTTTTGATGTTGGTGTGCTGTGCCTTTTTTTCTCCACACATAGTGTTGTGTGTTCTTCCCAAACAACTCAATCTTGGTGTCATCTGTCCACAGTATATTCTGCCAGTAGTGCTGTGGAACATCCAGGTGCTCTTTTGCAAACTTCAAACGTGCTGCAATCTTCTTTTTGGCCAGCAATGGCTTCCTCCGTGGTGTCCTCCCATGTACTCCATTCTTGTTTAATGTTCTCCTGATTGTAGATGTGTCAACAAAAATGTTAGCATGTGCCAGAGATTTCTGTAGGTCTTTAGCTGACACTCTGGGATTCTTCTTTACCTCATGCAGCATTCTGCGCTGTGCTCTTGCAGTCATTTTTACAGGACGACCACGCCTAGGGAGAGTAGCAACAGTGCTAAACTTTCTCCATTTGTAGACAGTCTGTCTTACCGTGGACACAGGAACATCAAGGCTCAAGGAGATACTTTTGTAACCCTTTCCAGCTTCATGCAAGTCAACAATTCTTGATGGTAGGTCTTCTGAGAGCTCTTTTCTGCGAGGCATGGTTCACATCAGACAGTGCTTCTTGAAACCAGTAAACCCAAAACAGGTGTCAGCAACACATCCAATATCATCCCACTGATTGGAGTCAAGGTTGGCTCACTCCTGGCTCCAGTTAGCTCTGGGAGAAGTCATTAAGCTAGGGCCTCACATACTTTTTCCTCCCTGCACTGTGAATGTTTACATGTTATGTGCAATGAAACCATGGCAACATCTAATGTTTGTGTAGTATTATGTTCAGCAGACTGTGTTCTTCTATTGCTGTGACTTAGATGACGTTCAGAGCACATTTTATGCCCAATTCATGCAAAACTCCACGGAATCCCAAGGGGTTCACATACTTTTTCTTGCAACTGTACATTATACAGCGCCGTCTCCTCACACCACCTACAGGGGGCGCCACTAGAATGCCACGACCATGTAAAGCACTCCCTCCTCACACCACCTACAGGGGGCACCACTAGAAAATATTGAAAATGAGCTTTGAAAAGACAATAACTTGTTAAAGTTGAACTCTCAGTAAATGTAAAAGACACGAATGAACGCTCTGTAATCGTGAACATGAAATGTAAGGAGAGTAAGTATGTGAACCTGACCTGGGATCAATCTCTGTACAGCAGGGCTGGAGAGTCAGAGATAGAAACAGCACAAGCAACCAATCAATTCATGCATGCTGATAGGAGGAGAGAGCAGAGTGACCATGAATTTTACTCACTGAGTGAGGTCAGGGGAGGCGGGTCTGGTTGTGATGGGCGGGGTGAAGACCATACGTGTCCCCCGCAGTGAGCAGTCACATTACCTGCGGCACGGTGTTGAGTTGTCCGGAGCTCAGGCCCGGTCGAAGCGGCAGACCTCTCAATGGAAGCTTCCATCGGCCACTCAGGACTTGGTTGTGGTGATCGAACAGATCCAGCTTGGTCCAACCGCAAGACGACAACTGCTGAACCTCCTGACCATAGAGATTGAAACCGCCGGCCGCCTGCAGCTCCATGACCAGAGCGATGGAGGAGCTGGGCCGCACCCTGCAAACAGAAACAGGATTCATCCAATGAGACCAGAGAGGCCAACGAGGAATCTGAAGATGGCAGAAGAATCAGCTGATCACAGAGTCTGAAACAATGTGACCACGGCGGAGCCCGGCCTCTGATGTCCTGCTGTGTCAGGATGTGGCCTGCATTCCTAAGGGGGCGATAGTGAGCTCTCATCAATCACAGACACTGCAATCTGGATTCATAGACCAATGAGAGCACGTCCAGATCCGAGCCTCGCATGTGATGTTCAGGGGACAGTGAATGGAACTCAAAGAGAACATGTCACTTAGAGCCGGGTTCCTCCAGAGGTTGCAAGAGGTTCCCCCATCAAATTCTGCCTCTCAGGAAAATTCCCACTGACACCATTCATCTTTAGTAGCTATCTATAGGGAACCTTCCTCCCACTGACCCCCAATGTAAGGGACATTCCTCCCACTGACCCCCAATGTAAGGGACATTCCTCCCACTGACCCCCAATGTAAGGGACATTCCTCCCACTGACCCCCAATGTAAGGGACATTCTTCCCACTGACCCCCAATGTAAGGGACATTCCTCCCACTGACCCCCAATGTAAGGAACATTCCTCCCACTGACCCCCAATGTAAGGGACATTCTTCCCACTGACCCCCAATGTAAGGAACCTTCCTCCCACTGACCCCCAATGTAAGGGACATTCCTCCCACTGACCCCCAATGTAAGGGACATTCCTCCCACTGACCCCCAATGTAAGGGACATTCTTCCCACTGACCCCCAATGTAAGGGACATTCCTCCCACTGACCCCCAATGTAAGGGACATTCCTCCCACTGACCCCCAATGTAAGGGACATTCTTCCCACTGACCCCCAATGTAAGGGACATTCTTCCCACTGACCCCCAATGTAAGGGACATTCTTCCCACTGACCCCCAATGTAAGGGACATTCCTCCCACTGACCCCCAATGTAAGGGACATTCCTCCCACTGACCCCCAATGTAAGGGACATTCTTCCCACTGACCCCCAATGTAAGTGACATTCTTCCCACTGACCCCCAATGTAAGGGACATTCTTCCCACTGACCCCCAATGTAAGGGACATTCTTCCCACTGACCCCCAATGTAAGGGACATTCTTCCCACTGACCCCCAATGTAAGGGACATTCCTCCCACTGACCCCCAATGTAAGGGACATTCTTCCCACTGACCCCCAATGTAAGGGACATTCTTCCCACTGACCCCCAATGTAAGGGACATTCCTCCCACTGACCCCCAATGTAAGGGACATTCTTCCCACTGATCCCCCAATGTAAGTGACATTCTTCCCACTGACCCCCAATGTAAGGGACATTCTTCCCACTGACCCCCAATGTAAGGGACATTCTTCCCACTGACCCCCAATGTAAGGGACATTCTTCCCACTGACCCCCAATGTAAGTGACATTCTTCCCACTGACCCCCAATGTAAGGGACATTCTTCCCACTGACCCCCAATGTAAGGGACATTCCTCCCACTGACCACCAATGTAAGGGACATTCTTCCCACTGACCCCCAATGTAAGGGACATTCTTCCCACTGACCCCCAATGTAAGGGACATTCTTCCCACTGACCCCCAATGTAAGGGACATTCTTCCCACTGACCCCCAATGTAAGGGACATTCTTCCCACTGACCCCCAATGTAAGTGACATTCTTCCCACTGACCCCCAATGTAAGGAACATTCCTCCCACTGACCCCCAATGTAAGGGACATTCTTCCCACTGACCCCCAATGTAAGAGACATTCTTCCCACTGACCCCCAATGTAAGGGACATTCTTCCCACTGATCCCCAATGTAAGAGACATTCTTCCCACTGACCACCAATGTAAGGGACATTCTTCCCACTGACCCCCAATGTAAGGGACATTCTTCCCACTGACCCCCAATGTAAGGGACATTCTTCCCACTGACCCCCAATGTAAGGGACATTCTTCCCACTGACCCCCAATGTAAGAGACATTCTTCCCACTGACCCCCAATGTAAGGGACATTCTTCCCACTGACCCCCAATGTAAGGGACATTCTTCCCACTGACCCCCAATGTAAGGGACATTCTTCCCACTGACCCCCAATGTAAGGGACATTCTTCCCACTGACCACCAATGTAAGGGACATTCTTCCCACCGACCCCCCATGTAAGGGGCATTCTTCCCACCGACCCCCCATGTAAGGGGCATTCAGCACAGGAGGGGGACATCACATGACTTCATACCTGGGGATGGGTTGCCTGGCAGACAACATGGTGAGGTTTCCTCGGGGGACATTAGCCACGTGTGGGGGGGGATTCCACGTCTCACACAGGACATCGGGGAGGGAGGAGGAATGCCCCATCCTGTGGCCGTTGCTGTACAGGCCACTCAGCAGGCGCACCTTCTGGAACGTCGGATCCAATCCCAGGATGAAGTCGTAGAATATGACAAAGCCGGCTCTGCAAAGGAGAGAGTCATTAGAAACAATTATCCCCGACATCAGATCCTCGGGGGCGGGGCCAGGAGTAGGTCAAGGTGTCCAGCAGTTCTGGAAATTTAAAGTTTAAAGAAAGAAGACGAATAAAAATCAGCGACAAGTAAAACCAATCAGAAGACGTCTAATAATCTCCAAAAAACCGAGGAAAAGGTTCCCTGGATTCCCCTCCCCCCCCCCCCCTCCATCAACTGCAGCCAGACCTCAGAGACCTCCTCACAGGGGCCCTGGAGGTGCAAGGTCCAATCTCTCTGCTTCCTTACTGTCCCTGACATGAATCTGATTGGCTGCTGGAAGAACAGCTTTAGCTCTGATATTTTCTACATCGGGCTATCTGGGTATAAAAGAGCAAGCAGTGCGCTGGGTGTGTTCGGGAATCTCTCTTCTACATCAGAATCAGGGGTTCCCAGATCCCCAGAGACAAGCAGAGAGATTAGGACAGTCATGAAGAATCCCCCTGAGACTGATGTGACTGTGGGGGAGGGGACAGAGTGTAAGCTCCTCTGGTACAGAGACTGATGGGACTGTGGGGGGAGGGGACAGAGTGTAAGCTCCTCTGGTACACAGACTGATGTGACTGTGGGGGGAGGGGACAGAGTGTAAGCTCCTCTGGTACACAGACTGATGTGACTGTGGGGGGAGGGGACATTAGAGTGTAAGCTCCTCTGGTACACAGACTGATGTGACTGTGGGGGGAGGGGACAGAGTGTAAGCTCCTCTGGTACACAGACTGATGTGACTGTGGGGGGAGGGGACAGAGTGTAAGCTCCTCTGGTACACAGACTGATGGGACTGTGGGGGAGGGGACATTAGAGTGTAAGCTCCTCTGGTACACAGACTGATGTGACTGTGGGGGAGGGGACATTAGAGTGTAAGCTCCTCTGGTACACAGACTGATGGGACTGCGGGGGAGGGGGCATTAGAGTGTAAGCTCCTCTGGCACAGAGACTGATGGGACTGCGGGGGAGGGGACATTAGAGTGTAAGCTCCTCTGGTACAGAGACTGATGTGACTGTGGGGGAGGGGACATTAGAGTGTAAGCTCCTATACTGTAGGGGAAGTCAGCTCCATCTTGCAGCTAAAACACGGTATAGTCTTCTCATTGATGATACCACATTTTGGCCAGTAGATGGAGCCGACGATGCAGGCATTAATCTCTTGTACACAATACGGGACATTTGGTGAACTGTCACTGGAATGTTTGATAAACAGACCCCTTGGAGTCCCGGATAGGTTGCTTACACTGGATCATAGGGTGCTGGTCCCAGAGCATCGAGGGGCTCTAACACGTGTCTGTTCCCCGCAGGGCTCGGAGGACGCATGGAATCCTGAAAATGCAAAAAACGACAATTTTACAATAAAGCTGATTGATTCTTCCTCGGTTCCCACTCACAGACTTTGGGGGTCTCTCTTCAGTGGGTGCTATAATGACCATTGTAGTGGGTGTCTCACCTGGGCTCCCATCATCACTGCAGGCTCAGGTCTTCCAATGGGCTGCCTGTTGGGGTGCAGTGATTGGGGTGGGGGAGGGGGTATGGGGGGAGGCTGGAATGGTGGGGGTCCTTGTACTCCTCGTGGAGGAATCCTACTGACATCTCGTCGGAGCAATTCCATATCCGCCTGGAGCTGAGCCATCTGCTGTACATGTTCCTGCTGCACCTCCACTACCTCCGAGTCCGCTGCAGGGGAGAGAAAGAGACCGAGTGTTGTCATCCATCTCTGTACAGAGGAGCTTACACTCTAATGTCCCCTCCCCCGCAGTCCCATCAGTCTCTGTACCAGAGGAGCTTACACTCTAATGTCCCCTCCCCCGCAGTCCCATCAATCTCTGTACCAGAGGAGCTTACACTCTAATGTCCCCTCCCCCCTCAGTCCCATCAGTCTCTGTACCAGAGGAGCTAACACTCTAATGTAAAGGGCAACCTGAAGCATCGCTCTGCGGAGAACCGTGGTTGTCCAAGAGTGGAGTGAGGGGTGGTGGGGTGGAGGTGGAGGAGTGGAGTGCGGGGTGGTGGGGTGGAGGAGTGGAGTGCGGTGGGGTGGTGGAGTGGAGTGCGGTGGGGTGGTGGAGTGCGGTGGGGTGGAGGAGTGGAGTGCGGTGGGGTGGAGGAGTGGAGTGCGGTGGGGTGGAGGAGTGGAGTGCGGTGGGGTGGAGGTGGTGGAGTGCGGTGGGGTGGAGGTGGTGGAGTGCGGTGGGGTGGAGGAGTGGAGTGCGGGGTGGTGGAGTGCGGTGGGGTGGAGGAGTGGAGTGCGGTGGGGTGGAGGAGTGGAGTGCGGTGGGGTGGAGGAGTGGAGTGCGGTGGGGTGGAGGTGGTGGAGTGCGGTGGGGTGGAGGTGGTGGAGTGCGGGGTGGTGGAGTGCGGTGGGGTGGAGGAGTGGAGTGTGGTGGGGTGGAGGAGTGGAGTGCGGTGGGGTGGAGGTGGTGGAGTGTGGTGGAGTGGAGGAGACGATGGACCATTTCTTGCTTCAGTGCCCCTTCAATATAGAAGTCTACAAGTGGGTGGGTTGGGCTCTGGGGATCCCTTTCCTTTCCCGCTTGAGTTACGCGGAGTGGTCTTACGGAGCCTTTCAGACTCTCCGGGACTTTGAATTTGAGACACTTTTTCTAGTTAGCTTAGTAGTCCGTTACTACACGTGGAATGCACGGGGTCAGGTTTCCTCCTGCGGAGGTGGTGGACAGCAGAATAAATCCATATCTCCATATAACAGGATAAATCCTGATATGGGGGGGGTAATATCCTGTTATGGGGGGTAATATCCTGATATGGGGGGGTAATATCCTGTTATGGGGGGTAATATCCTGATATGGGGGAGGTAATATCCTGATATGGGGGAGGTAATATCCTGTTAATGGGGAGATAATATCCTGATATGGGGGAGGTAATAATATCCTGATATGGGGGGGTAATATCCTGATATGGGGGAGGTAATATCCTGATATGGGGGGTAATATCCTGATATGGGGGGGTAAAATCCTGTTATGGGGGGGTAATATCCTGATATGGGGGGGTAATATCCTGATATGGGGGGTAATATCCTGATATGGGGGAGGTAATACCCTGATATGGGGGAGGTAATATCCTGATATGGGGGGGGGTAATATCCTGTTATGGGGGGTAATATCCTGTTAATGGGGAGGTAATATCCTGATATGGGGGAGGTAATATCCTGATATGGGAGGTAATATCCTGATATAGGGGGGCAACATCCTGATATGGGGGGTAATATCCTGTTATGGGGGGGTAATATCCTGTTATGGGGGGGGTAATATCCTGTTATGGGGGGTAATATCCTGATATGGGGGGTAATATCCTGTTATGGGGGGTAATATCCTAATATGGGGGGTAATATCCTGATATGGGGGGTAATATCCTAATATGGGGGGTAATATCCTGATATGGGGGGGTAATATCCTGATATGGGGGGGTAATATCCTGATATGGGGGGGTAATATCCTGATATGGGGGGGTAATATCAGCAAAAAGATACAGGACGCACAAAACACTCACCAACCGCTTAACCCCTCACACCAACCTATGGAAATATGCGCCCCCCCCCCCTCCCCCCCAGCACTGAGTTTTCTCCCCTCCCCCCCAGCACTGAGTTTTCTCCTCCCCCCCAGCACTGAGTTTTCTCCCCTCCCCCCCAGCACTGAGTTTTCTCCTCCCCCCCAGCACTGAGTTTTCTCCTCCCCCCCCAGCACTGAGTTTTCTCCTCCCCCCCCAGCACTGAGTTTTCTCCCCCCCCCCCCCAGCACTGAGTTTTCTCCTCCCCCCCCAGCACTGAGTTTTCTCCCCTCCCCCCCAGCACTGAGTTTTCTCCCCTCCCCCCCAGCACTGAGTTTTCTCCCAGCACAGAGATCGGGTCTAACTGAAAGCCCTGAGTTCTAATGATTGGGACCCGGCGCTCCTGATTCCAGGTCACATGATTGCTGTGATAGCCTCTGATTGGCTATTGCAGTGATCAGTCAATGTGAAGCCCGCCCCCGGGTTTTCTCTCTCTGATTGGAGGAGATACATTGTTTCTTTGTATACATTATATTATACATTGTATCTCTCGCTGTCCTTTTGTTAAAAAAAAAAAAAAAAAACTTAAAAAATACCAGATGAAGGTTTCATCGAGGTCAGTGCCAGGGAGGGTGTTTGGGTCAAAGGTCAGGGTCAAAGGTCAGGGTCTGTTTGTTTTTTTCAGTTACTATCTGTGTCAGTTAGCGGCAGGATAAAAAACAGCAAATTGCGCACGAGAGTATCCGGGCCGCACTCCGGGAACAACAACATCCACATATGGGGCGTCGCTGCGATCCTCAGGAGCGGGGAATATATTTTGGGTTTTCTTTGCTGGAAGGTTCTGGAAGTTACAAGAAATACACAGCTACGCTGACAAAAGTATTTTTTTTGCTATTTTGGGCCAATTTTCCTTTGATAATGAAAAAAAAATAATCAGGATCCGTCCGTTATCATTCCCCACCGAATGAAATCCCGATCTGTCCCGAGGAATCTGCGGGATAATCCGCCCCACGCACAAGGCAGGTGAGGATTTGGACCGTTTTGCTGGTCAAAGTTGCCAAGTTGTGCTTAGATGCTCGGATTTGTGTTCCCACTGGACGGGAAGGGGTTCCCACTGGACGGGAAGGGGTTCCCATTGGACGGGAAGGGGTTCCCACTGGACGGGAAGGGGTTCCCACTGGACGGGAAGGGGTTCCCATTGGACGGGAAGGGGTTCCCATTGGACGGGAAGGGGTTCCCACTGGACGGGAAGGGGTTCCCACTGGACGGGAAGGGGTTCCCACTGGACGGGAAAGGGTTCCCATTGGACGGGAAGGGGTTCCCATTGGACGGGAAGGGGTTCCCATTGGACGGGAAGGGGTTCCCATTGGACGGGAAAGGGTTCCCACTGGACGGGAAAGGGTTCCCACTGGACGGGAAGGGGTTCCCACTGGACGGGAAGGAATTCCCATTGGACGGGAAGGGGTTCCCATTGGACGGGAAGGGATTCCCACTGGACGGGAAGGGGTTCCCACTGGACGGGAAGGGGTTCCCACTGGACGGGAAGGTGTTCCCACTGGACGGGAAAGGGTTCCCACTGGACGGGAAGGGGTTCCCAGTGGACGGGAAGGGGTTCCCAGTGGACGGGAAAGGGTTCCCACTGGACGGGAAGGGGTTCCCACTGGACGGGAAGGAATTCCCATTGGACGGGAAGGGGTTCCCACTGGACGGGAAGGGGTTCCCACTGGACGGGAAGGGGTTCCCATTGGACGGGAAGGGGTTCAGTGCAGTTTATTCCCCCATAGGGCTGTATTGCCCACCAGGTAAGGAGTCTTGAATGTCACATTGTATTTTTCTTTACACTATTTGATACTTTGTTACATTTCGGAGCAGATATGTGGGATGTGCTATGAGGAGGAATGTGTGGTTGTGTTAGTGTTCCTGAACCCCCAACAGTGACATCAGTCTGTAGATGCAGCAAAGCATGCTGGTTATACTCACTGTGGAACCTAAGGGGTTAATCTTCTGCATTACGTAGAAATGCTGTTTGATCCTGTCTTCTCTGATTCTCCCCTTCTTCCAGTGTCCCCCTCTTATCTCCTGATAAGACTTATCGTGTGGAGACACTCTGCACATGCTCAGTTTGGTGTGTATTGCTACAGAGGTTTTTCTTTTTTCTTGGGAGGGTGCATGTGATCAACACAGGGCCAATCAGCAATGTCCACATAGAGGTCAGGGGTTCTGCATCCTCCCAGAGCAAAATAAAAAACCCCTCCTACAAGCTGTAACCAGTGCTCTGCTGGACACTGATAGAAGTCACAAGACTGCGATATACTGATGATGGGAAAAGGGATTTAGCAGTTTATATTTACTAAAATATTTGCATTTCCATGTTCTGTGTACTGTGGGAGACCAGATACAGTGAATGCGGGGTCCGGGGAGAGCGGATATAGTGAATGCGGGGTCCGGGGAGAGCGGATATAGTGAATGCGGGGTCCGGGGAGAGCGGATATAGTGAATGCGGGGTCCGGGGAGAGCGGATATAGTGAATGCGGGGTCCGGGGAGACCGGATATAGTGAATGCGGGGTCCAGGGAGAGCGGATATAGTGAATGCGGGGTCCGGGGAGAGCGGATATAGTGAATGCGGGGTCCGGGGAGACCGGATATAGTGAATGCGGGGTCCGGGGAGACCAGATATAGTGAATGCGGGGTCCGGGGAGACCAGATATAGTGAATGCGGGGTCCAGGGAGAGCGGATATAGTGAATGCGGGGTCCGGGGAGAGAGGATATAGTGAATGCGGGGTCCGGGGAGAGAGGATATAGTGAATGCGGGGTCCGGGGAGAGCGGATATAGTGAATGCGGGGTCCGGGGAGAGCGGGGGATATAGTGAATGCGGGGTCCGGGGAGAGCGGATATAGTGAATGTGGGGTCCGGGGAGACCGGATATAGTGAATGCGGGGTCCGGGGAGAGCGGATATAGTGAATGCGGGGTCCGGGGAGACCGGATATAGTGAATGCGGGGTCCGGGGAGAGCGGATATAGTGAATGCGGGGTCCGGGGAGAGCGGATATAATGAATGCGGGGTCCGGGGAGAGCGGATATAGGGAATGCGGGGTCCGGGGAGAGCGGATATAGGGATTGGGGGGTCCGGGGAGAGCTGATATAGGGATTGGGGGGTCCGGGGAGAGCGGATATAGGGATTGGGGGGTCCGGGGAGAGCGGATATAGGGATTGGGGGGTCCGGGGAGAGCGGATATAGGGATTGGGGGGTCCGGGGGGAGCGGATATAGGGATTGGGGGGTCCGGGGAGAGCGGATATAGGGATTGGGGGGTCCGGGGAGAGCGGATATAGGGATTGGGGGGTCCGGGGAGAGCAGATATAGGGATTGGGGGGTCCGGGGAGAGCGGATATAAGGATTGGGGGGTCCGGGGAGAGCGGATATAGTGAATGCGGGGTCCGGGGAGAGCGGATATAGTGAATGCGGGGTCCGGGGAGAGCAGATATAGTGAATGCGGGGTCCGGGGAGAGCGGATATAATGAATGCAGGGTCCGGGGAGAGCGGATATAGGGATTGGGGGGTCCGGGGGGGAGCGGATATAGGGATTGGGGGGTCCGGGGGGAGCGGATATAGGGATTGGGGGTCCGGGGAGAGCGGATATAGGGATTGGGGGGTCCGGGGAGAGCGGATATAGGGATTGGGGGTCCGGGGGGAGCGGATATAGGGATTGGGGGGTCCGGGGGGAGCGGATATAGGGATTGGGGTGTCCGGGGGAGCGGATATAGGGATTGGGGGGTCCGGGGAGAGCGGTCATTTGGCCACATGAGGAGATCACTGGAAGGCAGATTTGATGGGTTTCCTCCCCCGGCTCTGTGCGGCAGGAACATGTATACATAATAATCTGGACGATGACTGAACAGAATGGGTTTTATTTCCGTTTATAGTTACAATGTATCCATTATAGGGACCGCCATCCCACAACGATCTTCGCAATCGCAGAACAAAACGTCACAATGAAAATCCACCGCCGAGGAACTACAACTCCCAGCATGGACTGAAATGGTGAAGGATTGTCAATCAAATCAAATTCCGGCAGATATTGGACAGT
>NW_028318874.1:110000-138153 GCF_062004578.1 Staurois parvus
GCAGAGGGACTACGACAAACACTGAGTGAGGTGGACTGATGATTAAATGCTGCTACAAGTTATATAGAGTCGCCTGCTCTGTGGACGGGTGGCTCACACGGGCACAGTCACGCAGGGGTTCAGGGTGCAGTGCCTGCCCCCCAACCCCCTGCCGACTCCCTTTGTGATTGGACACAGCAGGATTTTCGCAGCAGGTCTTGGCCAATGATCCATGGCCGGGACCTGCTGATCGGCTGTGTTCCATCACAGCCCAGAGCTCTGTGTTGACAAACAGCACAGAGCTCTGTACAGAGGGAACAATCTGTTTCTTCTCCCTGCAAAGCATTACACTTGTTAGGCGCACTTAACTCTTTGATCGCCCCCAGATGTTATCCCCTTCCCTGCCGCTGTCATTAGTACAGTGTATAGTATGATCACTGATTGCTGTATTAGTATCACTGGTGATATCAGCGGCAGTTAGTCAGCTGTCCCTCCCAGCCAGCGTCAGTTAGTCAGCTGTCCCTCCCAGCCAGCGTCAGTTAGTCAGGTGTCCCTCCCAGCCAGCGGCAGTTAGTCAGGTGTCCCTCCCAGCCAGCAGCAGTTAGTCAGGTGTCCCTCCCAGCCAGTGTCAGTTAGTCAGGTGTCCCTCCCAGCCAGCGGCAGTTACTCAGGTGTCCGTCCCAGCCAGTGTCAGTTAGTCAGGTGTCCTTCCCAGCCAGCGTCAGTTAGTCAGGTGTCCCTCCCAGCCAGTGTCAGTTAGTCAGGTGTCCCTCCCAGCCAGGGTCAGTTAGTCAGGTGTCCCTCCCAGCCAGCGGCAGTTAGTCAGATGTCCGTCCCAACCAGCGGCAGTTAGTTAGGTGTCCCTCCCAGCCAGCGGCAGTTAGTCAGCTGTCCCTCCCAGCCAGCGGCAGTTAGTCAGGTGTCCCTCCCAGCCAGTGTCAGTTAGTGTCAGATTGCCCGCCGCACAGTGCCACTACAAGTCGCTGATCGCCGCCATTACTAGTATAAAACAAATAAATAACAATCCCAGCCTACACCCCGCAGTCTGCAGACGCTGCAACTTCCACACGAACCAATCAATAGACACTTACTGGAATTTGTTTTTCCCGAAGACACGGAGCAGAATATTTTTGCCTCAAATTTATGAAGAAATTAGATTTTTAAATTTTTTTTGTATTGGACATGTTTGTAGCAGAAAGTAAAAAATATTGTTTGTTTTATAAATTTTCTGTCTTTTTTTATTCATATCGCAAAAAATAACCCCGCCCCCCCGCCAGAGGTGATTAAAAACCACCAAAAGAAAGTTCTATTTGGAGGGAAAAAAAAGATATAAACGTCATTTGGGTACAGCGTTGCATGACCGCGCAATTGCCAGTTAAAGTAGCGCAGTGCTGAATAGCAAATTATGGCCTGGTCAGGTGGGCCTGTCTGCCTGCCAGGGGAAGGTCAGTTGGGGGCCTCCTGGATATATACAGTATATAGCAGAGGTGTATACAGATACGTACGCTTCTTCTTCTTCTCCTTGCGCTCCTGCTTGTGCGTCAAATCTTCGAACGTTAACGCCTCGGCCTGCAGGTCTCTCATCTGCGCCAGGACAGCCGCGTCGCTCCCTCCGCTCTGCACATACGCCAACTGCAGGGCGCTGGATCAGGTGACCACACCATGTGACACAGATAGGAAAAGGAAAATTATCGGCACAGTAAAGAAGGCGGAGCTTTTGTTCATAGTAACCAATTAAATGTCGTCGTTTTTTTTTTCTGGGAGAATAAAACGCGGAACTAGTAACTTCAGTACATAATTCTGCTTTTATCTCCAACGTCCCGGCTGCAGGCCATAGAATGTACACCCAGAACGCGGATATGACCCCCCTGTGATCACAGCGCATGGCTTCCGTGTGCGTCCGCTCTCCGTGAGAAGTTGTGGTTGGACGATTCCAGAGAGGTGAAAGCTGGGAGCTGGAAACAAATTTCTCCGCCAGTCAGACTATCACTGGTCACAATGGCTCCGGCTCAGCTGCTCTCTGATTGGCTGCCCCCCTTATCAAATGGGGGGTCCCGGAGGTGAGACTCCATAGAGAGCGCCGAACGATCGGCCACAAGTCCAGAATATCGATAGAATACGTTCACCGACTTCCTCGGGGTTTTCCTGCTACAGATCCCAGGCATTCTGCTATGAATTATCCCGCTACCCTAAGGGCTTGTTTAGACGGGAGCGGTAGAAACAGGCGGTTAAATCGTGGTTTTACTGCCCCCCAAACACCCACAAAAATACAGAAATGCAGAAGGTGACAATATAACTGGACATAACATTTATAGGGAACGTGGATCCCGGGAATATCTGATTATTGATCCAGGGAATATCCAATTATTGATCCCGGGAATATCTGATTATTGATCCAGGGAATATCCGATTATTGATCCCGGGAATATCCGAATATTGATCCCGGGAATATCCGATTATTGATCCAGGGAATATCCGAATATTGATCCCGGGAATATCCGATTATTGATCCCGGGAATATCCGAATATTGATCCCGGGAATATCCGATTATTGATCCAGGGAATATCCGAATATTGATCCCGGGAATATCCGAATATTGATCCCGGGAATATCCGAATATTGATCCAGGGAATATCCGATTATTGATCCCGGGAATATCCGATTATTGATCCAGGGAATATCCGAATATTGATCCAGGGAATATCCGAATATTGATCCAGGGAATATCCGATTATTGATCCCGGGAATATCCGAATATTGATCCCGGGAATATCCGAATATTGATCCAGGGAATATCCGAATATTGATCCCGGGAATATCCGAATATTGATCCCGGGAATATCCGAATATTGATCCCGGGAATATCCGAATATTGATCCAGGGAATATCCGAATATTGATCCAGGGAATATCCGAATATTGATCCCGGGAATATCCGATTATTGATCCCGGGAATATCCGAATATTGATCCCGGGAATATCCGATTATTGATCCAGGGAATATCCGATTATTGATCCAGGGAATATCCGAATATTGATCCCGGGAATATCCGATTATTGATCCAGGGAATATCCGATTATTGATCCAGGGAATATCCGATTATTGATCCAGGGAATATCCGATTATTGATCCCGGGAATATCCGAATATTGATCCCGGGAATATCCGATTATTGATCCCGGGAATATCCGAATATTGATCCAGGGAATATCCGAATATTGATCCCGGGAATATCCGAATATTGATCCCGGGAATATCCGATTATTGATCCAGGGAATATCCGAATATTGATCCCGGGAATATCCGATTATTGATCCAGGGAATATCCGAATATTGATCCAGGGAATATCCGATTATTGATCCAGGGAATATCCGAATATTGATCCCGGGAATATCCGAATATTGATCCCAGGAATATCCGAATATTGATCCCGGGAATATCCGATTATTGATCCCGGGAATATCCGAATATTGATCCCGGGAATATCCGAATATTGATCCAGGGAATATCCGAATATTGATCCAGGGAATATCCGAATATTGATCCAGGGAATATCCGAATATTGATCCAGGGAATATCCGAATATTGATCCAGGGAATATCCGATCGCCTCTCCGGGGGTCAGGAAGGAATTGTTCCCCTGCAGGAGGAGATTGGATTGTGCTTTGCTGGGTTTTTGCCTTCCTCTGGATCTACTGTGGGTGGAGGATTGTAAGTTTTGTTTTATGGTGGAACTGGATGGACTTTTGTCTTTTTTCAGCCAGACTACATGCCAGGTACAGGGGGGGGGGTACATGCCAGGTACAGGGGGGGGGGGGGGTACATGCCAGGTACGAGGTGGGGGGGGGTACATGCATGTTGGGGTTCTTCCAATAAAGTGGGTTCGGTAATTAAGTGGCACCTCCGCTCTTCCACCTCAGCGATGGCACCCAGCGAACATCTACAACAAGCAACACAAGACTGCAGGTGACCTCATTTCCTCATTCAGATCTCCTTCCTCTCGGTAACTTGCACCCTCTACCTTCCCTCACAGTCGTGTCCTCTCCTCATACTCTGCTTCCTTCACCCCTCTTCTCCACCCCAAAATCTGTACCCATCACCCTCACTTCTGTCCTCCACTTATCACTGACCTCCATTCAGTGTCCTCCACCCCTCTCTGCCAATCACGAACACTAATAAACCCCCCAGGATGCCGAGACCCTCAAATAAATGGCACTCTGATATTACTTCCCTCAGCCTTCTGCTTCTCCTGACCTCTGTAGACCAAACTCTGGGCCTCCTTTATTTAACTGTAACGGACACCCCCATCACCCTGCGCCCTCCGGCAGCAGCCGCAACCCAACAATTTCGTTTCCATTCCTCTTCTTCCTGGAACCAGTCTACCCTTCTCCTCCCTGGATTGCCCGCTCTGTCTGCAACAGACTCACCTCTGTTCATGAGGAACTCCTTTCATCTGCTTGGTGTCACTGAAACCTGTCCTCATGAATCCGACTCTGCTTCTCCTGCTTCCCTCTCCCATGGTGGCCTTCTCTAGATTCACACCTCCAGACCCCATAGACAGAAGGGAGGGGGAGGGGGAATCCTCCTATCCCCACAGAGCACCTTTCAGGTTCTTCATTCCCTCTCGGTCCCTCTCATCATTGAAGCTCACTGAAAACGTTTATTTTCTCCAATTTCTTTAAGAATTTCTGTGATCTACCGACTTCCTGGACCGATATCAACTTTCCTTGATGACGTCTCTGCCTGGCTACCCTACTTTCTCTCTTCTGAAATCCCCACAACCATTCTCGGTGACTTTGACATCTGCTACTTCTGACCTCCTTAGTCTAACCTCCTCATTTGGCGTGAAGCAATGGACACACAATGGGAACATGCTTCTTCTCACTCCAATGGCAACACCCTTGACCTGGTAATCTCCTAGCTATGCTCTCCATCCAAGCCCTCCAACAATCCTCTCCCACTCTCTGATCACCACCTTATCAGCTTCGCTCTCTAGTTGTCCTAACTGCCTCTCCCCCCAACTGCCTACGAATGACCTGTAGAGACCTTCAACCCTTCTCCACTCCACTACTGACCACCTCCATGACCAAATCTCACCCCTGTCCTGCCCCAATCTGGCCACTGCTGACTACAACAGATCCCGGTCCTCCTCCCTGGACAAACCCACCCCCCTCACTACATATAGAATCAGGTGCAACCCCCACAACCCTGGCGAACAGATGACACCAGAAGTCTCAAAAAACATGGCCGAGCTCTCAAGCGTCTGTGACGGAAGACGAAGTCTCACAAAGACTTCCACCAATATAAATCTGTCGTCCAGAAATACATCTCTCCCCTCCACACTGCCAACAGACCTAGAATATCATTACCACCTTCTCCTCCAGATCCCATCAACTCTACTTCGTCCTCCACGGCCTCCACCCCCAACTCAGTCACTGGCCAGGAGATCGCCAATCACTTCAAAAATAAGTTCGATGCAATTTGTGATGAAATCTCCACTTTACAGATATTCCCCCCCCCCCACTTACTACCCCCAATCTACAGGTACGCTCAACACCACCCATGTTCAACCCTACTACTATAGACGAGGCTCCTAAACGTCTAATGCCCACCTAACCACGTGCCCCCTGGACCCTCTCAAATACTGCCTCAACCTCCACAACATCTCCAGAATACGCCCCTTCCTAACCAATGACACCACAAAGCTCCCAATTCACTCCCTGGTCATCTCCCGCCTTGACTACTGCAACTTCCTCCTCATTGGATGAGCTTTACATAGGCCACCCCCCCTCCAGTCCATCATGAATGCTGCTGCCAGACTCCTTACCAACCGTTCAGTGTCCTCCTCCCCTCTCTGCCAATCCCTGCACTGGCCTCCAATCAGTGTCCTCCACCCCTCTCTGCCAATCCCTGCACTGGCCTCCATTCAGTGTCCTCCACCCCTCTCTGCCAATCCCTCCACTGGCCTCCATTCAGTGTCCTCCACCCCTCTCTGCCAATCCCTGCACTGGCCTCCATTCAGTGTCCTCCACCCCCCTCTGCCAATCCCTCCACTGGCCTCCATTCAGTGTCCTCCACCCCCTCTCTGCCAGTCTATTCACTGGCCTCCATTCAGTGTCCTCCACCCCCTCTCTGCCAGTCTCTCCACTGGCCTCCATTCAGTGTCCTCCACCACTCTCTGCCAATCCCTCCACTGACCTCCATTCAGTGTCCTCCACCCCTCTCTGCCAATCCCTCCACTGGTCTCCATTCAGTGTCCTCCACCCCTCTCTGCCAATCCCTCCACTGGCCTCCATTCAGTGTCCTCCACCCCCCTCTCTACCAATCCCTCCACTGGCCTCCACTCAGTGTCCTCCACCCCTCTCTGCCAATCCCTCCACTGGCCTCCATTCAGTGTCCTCCACCCCTCCCTGCCAATCCTTCCACTGGTCTCCACTCAGTGTCCTCCACCCCCCTCTGCCAATCCCTCCACTGGCCTCCATTCAGTGTCCTCCACCCCCTCTCTGCCAGTCTATTCACTGGCCTCCATTCAGTGTCCTCCACCCCCTCTCTGCCAGTCTCTCCACTGGCCTCCATTCAGTGTCCTCCACCACTCTCTGCCAATCCCTCCACTGACCTCCATTCAGTGTCCTCCACCCCTCTCTGCCAATCCCTCCACTGGTCTCCATTCAGTGTCCTCCACCCCCCTCTGCCAATCCCTCCACTGGCCTCCATTCAGTGTCCTCCACCCCCTCTCTGCCAGTCTATTCACTGGCCTCCATTCAGTGTCCTCCACCCCCTCTCTGCCAGTCTCTCCACTGGCCTCCATTCAGTGTCCTCCACCACTCTCTGCCAATCCCTACACTGACCTCCATTCAGTGTCCTCCACCCCTCTCTGCCAATCCCTCCACTGGTCTCCATTCAGTGTCCTCCACCCCTCTCTGCCAATCCCTCCACTGGCCTCCATTCAGTGTCCTCCACCCCTCCCTGCCAATCCTTCCACTGGTCTCCACTCAGTGTCCTCCACCCCTCTCTGCCAATCCCTCCACTCACCCAACTAATTAAATTCAAAATACTAACAACTTACAAAGCCATCCACAACTCTGCCCCCCCCCCCCCGGACTTTGGGAAGGTAAAGGAAAAGTAAAGGAGCTAGGGTCTGAGTACCGACACCATGAAGGGTCAGGGTGGGAGTACCGACACCATGAAGGGTCAGGGTGGGAGTACCGACACCATGAAGGGTCAGGGTGGGAGTACCGACACCATGAAGGGTCAGGGTGGGAGTACCGACACCATGAAGGGTCAGGGTGGGAGTACCGACACCATGAAGGGTCAGGGTGGGAGTACCGACACCATGAAGGGTCAGGGTGGGAGTACCGACACCATGAAGGGTCAGGGTGGGAGTACCGACACCATGAAGGGTCAGGGTGGGAGTACCGACACCATGAAGGGTCAGGGTGGGAGTACCGACACCATGAAGGGTCAGGGTGGGAGTACCGACACCATGAAGGGTCAGGGTGGGAGTACCGACACCATGAAGGGTCAGGGTGGGAGTACCGACACCATGAAGGGTCAGGGTGGGAGGTACCGACACCATGAAGGGTCAGGGTGGGAGTACCGACACCATGAAGGGTCAGGGTGGGAGTACGGACACCATGAAGGGTCAGGGTGGGAGTACGGACGACATGAAGGGTCAGGGTGGGAGTACGGATGCCATAAAGGGTCAGGGTGGGCACACCAATGCCATGAAGGGTCAGGGTAGGAGTACCAATGCCATGAAAGGTCAGGGTAGGAGTACCGATGCCATGAAGGGTCAGGGTGGGCGCACCGATGCCATGAAGGGTCAGGGTGGCGCACCGATGTCCATGAAGGGTCAGGGTGGGCGCACCGATGCCATGAAGGGTCAGGGTGGGCGCACCGATGCCATGAAGGGTCAGGGTGGGCGCACCGATGCCATGAAGGGTCAGGTGGGCGCACCGATGCCATGAAGGGTCAGGGTGGGCGCACCGATGCCATGAGGGTCAGGTGGGCGCACCGATGCCATGAAGGGTCAGGGTGGGCGCACCGATGCCATGAAGGGTCAGGGTGGGCGCACCAATGCCATGAAGGGTCAGGATGGGCGCACTAATGCCATGAAGGGTCAGGGGGCGCACTAATGCCATGAAGGGTCAGGGTGGCGCACCGATGCCATGAAGGGGTCAGGGTGGGCGCACCGATGCCATGAAGGGTCAGGGTGGGAAGTACGGATGCCATGAAGGGTCAGGGTGGGAGTACGGATGCCATGAAGGGTCAGGGTGGGAGTACGGATGACATGAAGGGTCAGGGTGGGAGTATGGATGACATGAAGGGTCAGGGTGGGAGTACGGATGACATGAAGGGTCAGGGTGGGAGTACGGATGCCATGAAGGGTCAGGGTGGGAGTACGGATGCCATGAAGGGTCAGGGTGGGTGTACGGATGCCATGAAGGGTCAGGGTGGGAGTACGGATGCCATGAAGGGTCAGGGTGGGGAGTACTGACGCCATGAAGGGTCAGGGTGGGAGTACCGACGCCATGAAGGGTCAGGGTGGGAGTACGGGTGCCATGAAGGGTCAGGGTGGGAGTACGGATGCCATGAAGGGTCAGGGGTGGGAGTACGGATGCCATGAAGGGTCAGGGTGGGGAGTACGGATGCCATGAAGGGTCAGGGTGGGAGTACGGATGCCATGAAGGGTCAGGGTGGGAGTACGGATGCCATGAAGGGTCAGGGTGGGAGTACCTGATCTCGGAGGACAGGCTGCTCCCGCGTAGAGGAAATGGCATGAAGGTCAGAGGTGGTTTTCTTCTTCTCGGGTTGCTCTTTCGGCCCTTTCTCCGATTTGGCCCTGTAATGACATAGGAGCGATAATAATTCCATAGCGTTCCATTATGGCCGCCATGATAGACACATAGATGCTGCCACTCATGACTTGTTCTGAATGTTACTAATCCTCTGACTGCCATACTCATCCTCCATCTCCAGTTCTTAGTGAGTCACTCTCCGAGAAGAAGAATCTGGATGTTGTGTCTTCTACACGTCTTCCAGGTCAGTGACTGATCAAGTAATGAAGACAGAGGATGAGCATGTCAATGGGGAACATCTAAAACAAAGTCCACAGATTTGGAGACCTGGAATAGACAGCGGCTATCAGAACCGGATACCAAGTAATAGTTGGTAGGTGATTGGCTGACACCAGGTCACCTGAACACGGTACCTGGTCTCCGATTGGATGAGAGTGACTTGGTCTTTTAAAGCATCCAGAGCCAGTTGGTTCTTCTCTTCTTGGGCCTTCAGCTCCAGCAGCATCTGCTCTATATGGCTGGTGGAAGTGCCGGAGCTGGCCACCTCGGCGAGGCGGTGTCGGATCTCTGTGTGGGGGAGGAAGGCAGATTATTCTGTATTCATCGACAGGCAGACAGGACACGTCATCTTCTACTGTAATAAAGAATCGTTCCCACCACCATCCTAACCTCGGCCATGAGGAAAGGTCTCCGAGATTGGACCTTCACCCTGATTACACGTTGCCTTGCATCCTAGGCTCCTCCCACAAATCGGGCTTTTGTCCTTTGTCTACATTTTGTTTTCAACTAAAGTTCTGCCCCCCCCCCCCAAGCATGTCATTCACCTAGGATGGCGATGGACTTGCCCTGTGCCCCCCCTGGCTCCTGGGACGTGTACATCACATATCCCAGAAGGCTTAGACTTTCACTAAGAGAGGAGGGGAGGGGGAGGGGCGAGACATGTCATGGGAGAGCTGAACACGGAAGAACCCGGCAGCTTCCTGGTGACATCACAAAAGAAAATGGCGGCACCGGAGTGACTGGGGGCAGAAGAGAAGTGGAGGTCAGTAGGACAACGCTGGATCTGCTGGGCAGGTGACTACCTCAACAGTGCAGGACTACCAACAAGGTAAACGGGGGGTAACATTAAAAAAAAAAAAAAAAAGGAAGGGGGGGGGGGACATTGTGAAGATCCGCTTACAGTTTGAAATCTGCTGAGTCAATAGAGAGTAAACAATAACTTGACCTTCTGACATATTTGGCCCATGTCAGGCATGATAATGGAGGGCCACATAAGATACGGAGTCAGGAAATATCTTCATCACAGAAACTGATGGAAGTAGAAGGGTTACCCCCACGTGGGAGGGGCTGAGAAACCAAACAATAAGTCACCTGCATGGATGGGAAGCTGAGGAGGACGAAATCTACACTAGGAGTGAGCCAGATCCAAAGACTACCTTCCTTCCAATGCTGACTACCTGGAGTCCTGATCATGGAGGGAATGGTGGACCAGCTATAACAGGAGCCGAGTGACTCCCAGTGTTCCCGTACTGCCTGCATACTGTGTGCATTCATGGAGGAAGGGTGTCAGTGTGAGCGTGTGTATGTGTGTACATATGTATATATGTATGTATGTATGTATATATGTGTGTATATGTATGTATGTGTGTATGTATATATGTGCATGTATGTATGTGTGTGTGTGTGTGTGTGTATATATGTGCATGTATGTATGTGTATGTGTGTACATATGTATGTATGTATGTATATATGTGTGTATATGTATGTATGTGTGTGTGTATGTATATGTGCATGTATGTATGTGTGTGTGTGTGTGTGTGTGTATATATATGTGCATGTATGTATGTATATATATGTATGTAAGTATGTATATATGTGTGTATTATATATGTGCATGTATGTATGTATGTATATATGTATGTATGTATATATGTATGTATGTGTGTGTGTGTGTATGTATATATGTGCATGTATGTATGTATGTATGTGTGTGTGTGTATGTATATATGTGCATGTATGTATGTATGTATGTATATATGTATGTATGTATATATGTATATATGTGTGTACATGTATGTATGTGTGTGTGTATGTATATGTATGTATGTATGTGTGTGTGTGTATGTATATATGTGCATGTATGTATGTATGTGTGTATGTATGTATGTGTGTATATATGTGCATGTATGTATGTATGTATGTATGTATATATGTATGTATGTATATATGTGTGTATGTATGTATGTGTGTGTGTATGTATATGTATGTATGTATGTATATGTGTGACACTCCGTAGGTCCTTTATTGTTTTCCTACAACTGTACACAGGCCCGGACGGGGCATTTTGGACTGAGCAGCCCTAAGCTCGGGGATGCTTTCCTCGGAGTCCGGTGGCCCGGTCCCAGGAGCGACCTTTGCGACCCTGGTAGTTCCGCCACTAGTGTCAGCAGGTTTTTATTTTTTACAACTTTACATTTTATTTTTTTTTTTTTATTTTTTCGTAGGAGCCCCATTGGGGGGTTTTGGTGAGAGAGAGAGAGGAAGAAGAAGGGGGGGAGAGAAGACACAAGGCCGCCGGGGCAGACACGGGAGGAGGGGGGGGCAGAACCAGCTTTCTCTCTCCTCTCCCATTTGTGGTGGGGGCTGGGGGGGGACTGTCAGCACTGGGGACAGTCTATCCTGACAGAACTCGGTGGCAGTGCCATAGAAGATGAGGGGGGCCAGCCACGGGGGGGCAGGATGCAGGAGTCCACAGCAGCAGGAGATGAGAGGGGGGGCCAGCATACAGGATCCCACAGCAGCAGGAAATGAGGGGGGGGGGCCACATACAGGATCCTACTGCAGCAGGAAATGAGGGGGGGGCCAGCCGTGGGGGGGGGGGGGTGGCAGCATACAGTAGCCCACAGCAGCAGGAGATGAGGGGGGGCCAGGACACAGGAGCCCACAGCAGCAGGAGATGAGGGGGGGGGGCAGCTGTAGAGGGGCATGTTACAGGAGCCTACGGCAGCAGGAGATGAGGGGGGGCCAGCCGCGGGGGGGGCAGCATACAGGAGCCCACAGGAGCAGGAGATGAGGGGGGGGGCCAGCCGCGGGGGGGCAGGATACAGGAGCCCACAGCAGCAGGATATGAGGGGGGGGGCCAGCCACGGGGGGGCAGGATACAGGAGCCCACAGCAGCAGGATATGAGGGGGGCCAGCTGCGGGGGGGCAGGATACAGGAGCCCACAGCAGCAGGAGATGAGGGGGGGGCAGCTGTAGGGGGGCATGATACAGGAGCCTACGGCAGCAGGAGATGAAGGGGGGGTCAGCTGTAGGGGCGCATGATACAGGAGCCCACGGCAGTAGGAGATGAGGGGGGGCCAGCCGTGGGGGGAGCATACAGGAGCCCACGGCAGCAGATGAGGGGGGGCCAGCTGTAGGGGGGCATGATACAGGAGCCTACGGCAGCAGGAGATGAGGGGGGGCCAGCCGCGGGGGAAGCATACAGGAGCCCACGGCAGCAGGAGATGAGGGGGGGGGGCCAGCTTTGGGGGGCATGATACAGGAGCCTACGGCAGCAGGAGATGAGGGGGGGTCAGCTGTAGGGGGGCATGATACAGGAGCCTACGGCAGCAGGAGAGGAGGGGGGGGGCAGCTGTAGGGGGGCATGATACAGGAGCCTACGGCAGCAGGAGATGAGGGGGGGCCAGCTGTGGGGGGCATGATACAGGAGCCTACGGCAGCAGGAGATGAGGGGGGGGGCCAGCTGTAGGGGGGCATGATACAGGAGCCTACGGCAGCAGGAGATGAGGGGGGGCCAGCTGTAGGGGGGCATGATACAGGAGCCTACGGCAGCAGGAGATGAGGGGGGGGCCAGCTGTAGGGGGGCATGATACAGGAGCCTACGGCAGCAGGAGATGAGGGGGGGCCAGCTGTAGGGGGGCATGATACAGGAGCCTACGGCAGCAGGAGATGAGGGGGGGCCAGCTGTAGGGGGGCATGATACAGGAGCCTACGGCAGCAGGAGATGAGGGGGGGCCAGCTGTGGGGGGCATGATACAGGAGCCCACGGCAGCAGGAGATGAGGGGGGGCCAGCTGTGGGGGGCATG
Organism: Staurois parvus; assembly: GCF_062004578.1. Taxonomy (NCBI): domain Eukaryota; kingdom Metazoa; phylum Chordata; class Amphibia; order Anura; family Ranidae; genus Staurois; species Staurois parvus. Next base: position 122,867 of record NW_028318874.1, read on the forward strand.
ATACAGGAGCCCACGGCAGCAGGAGATGAGGGGTGGCCAGCCGTGGGGGGAGCATACAGGAACCCACGGCAGCAGGAGATGGATCAGAGGGACGGCCGGGCGGCACATAGAGGAACCGGTCCACACATTTCTCTGCTGCCGCCACTGAATGCCTGCAGGAGGGAGAGGTGGAGAAGCATTCAGTGGCGGCAGGAGGAAATGCGCGGACCGGATCCTCTATGTGCCGCCCCTCCGATCCAGGTGGTCCCGGCCTGTAAGAGATTTCCAGCAAAGAGAATCGCGATCAGGAACGTGCACCGGAAGAGCTGCCGGTTATGCGCATGCGCGCAGGAATGCACAATCGCGCACATGCATGCACACGCACGGCGAAGATTGCCGCCAGACGGGCTATTTAAAGAGGGCCTCTGCTCTGGTTCAGTGCTGAGTGGTCTTCAGCTCCCCCCGTGTTCTGCTTGTTCCGTACAAATCCTTGTTCCTGACCCGATTCTGATTACTCTCCTCCTCCTGGCTCCTGACTTCGGCTTTTCCTTCTGATTCTGTACTGCGCTGCCCGACTGTTGATGACCCCAGCTATCCTATGACCCCGCTCCTGTCCTGTGTCCTGGCTACCTACCTTGCTCTGCTGCACATCGGGCATTACACAGAACCTGCCCTGTCTGCTACTACGGTGCCCAAATCAGAGGATCATCAGCCTACCAAGGTCATCATCTGCAAGAGCCGCAAGCAACAACCACTGGCGCTCTTGTCCCCCTGGTCCCCAGACTCCCTCTGTTCCAACCTCAGCGGGGTCAGGGCTAGTGACACAAGTGAGGCCGACCTCGTCATTTCAGTCTCCTATCAGGTACGTGACACGGCCCTCCAGGCAAATGCCCGATGTGCCCTGTGGCCAGTCCAGGCCTGGCTGTACATTGTATCTGCAGCACATTAATAGAATACAAGATTTTCGCTTCGATGAAAAGATACAAGAAAAGCTGCGATTTGGGTCTCACCTTCCCTCTGCATTTCCAGCGCCTGGTTCCTGGCCTGGATATCAGCCAGCTGTCGGTCATGAGCTTCCGCCATCTCCAGCATGCGGTCCCGGAACTCCTGGTCCCACTGAGAATAAAGACCGGACTCCCCCTATAGGACAACAAAGCAGGGTCAGGGATCGGGAGGACCCAAAGAGGCCCTGTCACCGGACCACTCAGGCCACCGGACCACTCAGGCCACCGGACCACTCAGGCCACCGGACCACTCAGGCCACCGGACCACTCAGGCCACCAGACCACTCAGGCCACCAGACCACTCAGGCCACCAGACCACTCAGGCCACCAGACCACTCAGGCCACCAGACCACTCAGGCCACCAGACCACTCGTGCCACCAGACCACTCGTGTCACCAGACCACTCGTGCCACCAGACCACTCGTGTCACCAGACCACTCGTGCCACCAGACCACTCGTGTCACCAGACCACTCGTGTCACCAGACCACTCATGTCACCAGACCACTCAGGCCACCGGACCACTCAGGCCACCAGACCACTCGTGTCACCAGACCACTCGTGCCACCAGACCACTCGTGTCACCAGACCACTCGTGTCACCAGACCACTCAGGCCACCGGACCACTCATGTCACCAGACCACTCATGCCACCAGCAATCTCCCTATAGGATTATATGTACATTGAATGCTTTTTATACATAAAAGTAAACTCCTCCCTCCTATAGACACCCAAAACGACCTGAGAATGCTCCTGGGTGTCGCCATGTTGAATGTGATGTCAGCAGCCCCAGCGGACTCAACGCTCTCACTAGAGGGACACGTTCTGGTATTTCCCCTTCACTCCACCCCAGTGGATATATAGAAGGTTGTGTAGGATGGATACGGGATGGCTGGAGGAGCTGGGCCAGCACAGGCAGTAATTATACACAGTGGGGGGGCCCAAAGTATACAGACCACGTGGGTGTGCTTTGCATACCAAATGTCCGCCATTGGTAACGTCCGCCGTGGGACAATATCTCTGTATCCACTATTGACGTATGGCGCCGTGTATACTGCCCCGCCTACAATGACATCATATCTACAGCCGGAATGTTCCGTCGGCATTTGGTGGTGATGACATCATATCTACAGCCAGAATGTTCCGTCGGCATTTGGTGGTGATGACATCATATCTACAGCCGGAATGTTCCGTCGGCATTTGGTGGTGATGACATCATATCTACCGGAATGTTCCAGCAGAATTTGGTGGTGATGACATCATATCTACAGCCGGAATGTTCCGTCGGCATTTGGTGGTGATGACATCATATCTACAGCCGGAATGTTCCGTCGGCATTTGGTGGTGATTGTCTTTGTGTCACTATAAAAATATTTTCTAGTGCTGTACGATGGAAGCCCCTCCCCCCTCCTCCGCCCCCCCCCCCCATGTGCTCATCATTACCTGAAAGGAGCGCAGCGTGGGGACAGAGACTTCCAGAGATTTCCGCAGCTTCTGGAACTGGAAGAGAAGTAGAAATGTCAGGGATCAGGAGTGTGCAGTCTGGTCTGCGGGTGACAACATCCCCATCACTTCCTACACGACGCTGATCAATGAAGAGGAACATCCCTCTCCCTGTCAGCAGGGACCCCCCGTGATCCTCATCCCGCCACCACGGACCCCCCGTGATCCTCATCCCGCCACCACTGACCCCCCGTGATCCTCATCCCGCCACCACGGACCCCCCATGATCCTCATCCCGCCACCACGGACCCCCCGTGATCCTCATCCCGCCACCACGGACCCCCCGTGATCCTCATCCCGCCACCACGGACCCCCCGTGATCCTCATCCCGCCACCACGGACCCCCCGTGATCTTCATCCCGCCACCACGGACCCCCCGTGATCCTCATCCCGCCACCACGGATCCCCCGTGATCTTCATCCCGCCACCACGGACCCCCCGTGATCTTCATCCCGCCACCACGGACCACCCGTGATCTTCATCCCGCCACCACGGACCCCCCGTGATCCTCATCCCGCCACCGCGGACCCCCCCTGATCCTCATCCCGCCACCACAGACATCCCGTGATCCTCATTCCGCCACCGCGGACCCCCTGTGGTCCTCATCCCGCCACCGCGGACCCCCCTGTGGTCCTCAATCCGCCACCGCGGACCCCCCTGTGGTCCTCAATCCGCCACCGCGGACCCCCCTGTGGTCCTCAATCCGCCACCGCGGACCCCCCTGTGGTCCTCAATCCGCCACCGCGGACCCCCCTGTGGTCCTCAATCCGCCACCGCGGACCCCCCTGTGGTCCTCAATCCGCCACCGCGGACCCCCCTGTGGTCCTCATTCTATCACCACAGACCCCTTTGATCCTCATCCCTCCACCACGGACCCCCTGTGATCCTCATCCCTCCACCACGGACCCCCTGTGATCCTCATCCCACATAGAGAGGACCGGAGAGACGACTTGCTGGGTTATACCTTTTTATTACAGTGACTGCCTGGTTTCTGGCCTAGGCTACAATGATGTCACACATCCCAGGAGACTGCAGGAGAGGAGGAGGGGCTTTCTCAGCTAAGCACACCCTCCTGCCTACATGCCTGACCTAAGGACAGATGGATTCCAGGAAGTAAATGCTACAGGAGTTATCTGCCCTTACTCAAGATGGCTGACACTAGAAATGCTAGGGGAGGGGTTTGTCACGGATTCCCCACACACCACGCCCACAGCGACTAGCTAACCGAGGTGCGGCTGTGACTTGGGGTAAGAGGGAATAAAGGGGACTGAACTCTGATATATAAACCGTATATAAGATCAGCCGTGATATCCTTCCACAGCTGCACTACCTCTGCCCACCACCGGGGGGAGACTCCACTCCAATCCAGAGGGCTGACCACACACTGGCAGATACAAATCTTACATACAATCTGGTGCACTGATTAGAGGGGAGGAGCAGCTTAGTAATCACACCTTTCTAGAGTCCCTACAGCTATCCTACAGCTTGAACCCCGATGTTATCACCCTTCCACTGTCCACCCCCCCACACCAGACACACCCCTCCCCCACACACCCCCCGCACCAGACACACCACAAACAGTAGCCTGCCACCACCCAACAGTTTAACCGCAGAACGGTCTGCTGGGACACCCCACACACACACAAACTGAATGGGTGTGACCCGAGCCTTAGAACATCCCCCCCTCCCCCCCACAAAAAATGCATTATATTGCAGCTTATCAGTCCTTAAATGTGGCGGCTGCATTCGTTTTCTTTATTTAGACTTCACTTCCCTTTTATTCTCACCTGGAGATCCTGCCAGAAACACACTTCCTGTCCCAGGGTGACAACGCTCGTTGTATTGTATCAATGGGGAAGGAGCGTTGTCACCCTAGGCTGCTCTCCTGATCTGGACTACAAACACCTCCCCCTCTCCTCATCTCTGGTATGTGGGGGGGGGGGGGGGGACCGGAAAGACAAACTATCAGCAGATTAAACTTTGTCTCTAAAGTGGAACTCCAACCACAAAATACTGATAACATTTTAGTTGAAGCCGAGTTTTTCAGACGTTGATTGCAGCGTTGTCACCGTCCGCCATCTGCCCCGCCCCCAAATCCGCAGCACCGATTTATTGTTGGGATGTGAGAGGCAGCGGACAGAACTACAACCCCCCTCCCCCATCCACCCACCTCCTCGGTGAGGCTCCTCAATGCCTTGCTGTCACAGACGCCCTCCGGCGCTCCATCGTACCCCCCCACCAGGCGCAGCTCTCTCTCGTTCAGTCGGGTTTCTCGCGCTCTCAGACGGGCGACGCTCTCTCGTGTCTATGGAAGGGAAGAAGCGGTGTCAGTGCTGTTCAGCCAGGGTGCAGATTGTTTATCTGTCTCATCGATAGTTTGTTGCAATTTATCTCCTATGATACAACCCCCCCCCCAATATATGTGGTTGCTTCTGATTGGCTGACCCCCTTTATTACCGTGAAGTCGGGTGTGTCGGCCTGTCGCGGCAGCGGGGTGTGGCCCCTGGAGCTGACATAGCGGGAGCGCAGTACAGCGGGGTCCCCGATCTGGCTCCCGATGCAGAACTTCTGGCGGTGCTTCTCCAGCAGAGACGGGGAGCGGAACATCATGTTGCAGTTGTGGCACCGGAGACCCCCGAGATCCACCATGGCTGCCGGGGCACCGGCTCTCTATCCCCACCTGGAGGACAAAGCAGAGAATGCCACACAGTCAGCTGTCTTCCACCACTGAGAATGCCGCTTCCCTGGCTGCTAGGCTCATCCTCTGGCTGCCGACTTTCCTGAACCGTGTATAGTTCCGGGTCGGTTCAGAAGCCGGAGGAGCAACATGACAGGCAGCATTTCCAGACAGAGATGGCAGCTGCCGCTCTCATGGCAAGTGCAGGGGCAGTGCGGGGGTGGTGTGGGGGCAGTGCAGAGGCAGTGCGGGGGCGGTGCGGGGGCGGTGTGGGGGCGGTGCGGGGGTGGTGTGGGGGCGGTGCGGGGGCGGTGTGGGGACGGTGCGGGGGCGGGGCGGGGGTAGTGTGGGGGCGGGGCGGGGGTAGTGTGGGGGCGGGGCGGGGGTAGTGTGGGGGCGGGGGTAGTGTGGGGGCGGTGTGGGGGGCAGTGTGGGGGCGGTGCGGGGGCAGTGTGGGGGCGGTGCGGGGGTAGTGTGGGGGCGGTGCGGGGGTAGTGTGGGAGCAGTGCGGGGGGCAGTGTGGGGGCAGTGCGGGGGCAGTGTGGGGGCGGTGCGGGGGTAGTGTGGGAGCAGTGCGGGGGGCAGTGTGGGGGCAGTGCGGGGGGCGGTGCGGGGGTAGTCTGGGGGCGGTGCGGGGGTAGTCTGGGGGCGGTGCGGGGGTAGTCTGGGGGTGGTGTGGGGGTAGTCTGGGGGTGGTGCGGGGGTCGTGCGGGGGTAGTGTGGGGGCTGTGCGGGGGTAGTGTGGGGGCTGTGCGGGGGCGGTGTGGGGGTAGTCTGGGGGTGGTGTGGGGGTCGTGCGAGGGTGGTGCGGGGGCGGTGCGGGGGTAGTGCGGGGGCTGAACTGAAGATGCCGGCTGCCTGGCTGCCATGGCGCTCCTCTGGATCGCTCAGCAGTCAGGCAGACGGGTTTCTGATCGGCATGTAGATGGGAACAGGAATGCAGCAAGGAAGAGGATCGCCATGACGGCAGTGTATCCAGAAGCCCCGCCCCTTCATGGATCATAATGATAGGAAGCAGAAGAAATGGTTGGGGGCGGGGTCACAGACACGGGCAATGTGGATTGCCTGGCTGTCATGCTGATCCTCTAGTTTCAGTGGCTTTCAGCTGGATAAACATGCATATACGGGTCTCCTGATCTGTGTGGAGAAGCCGGGGGATGGATATGACAGCCGGCATGGATGGAAGGAGGTCAGCACCTGGCAGCCCCCCCCCCCCCACGATAGATGGATGGGAGGAGACTTCCAGGGACACCCAGAGACCCTCCAGAAACACCTCGAGACCCTCCAGGGACACCCAGAGACCCTCCAGGGACACCCAGAGACCCTCCAGGGACACCCCGAGACCCTCCAGGGACACCCCGAGACCCTCCAGGGACACCCCGAGACCCTCCAGGGACACCCCGAGACCCTCCAGGGACACCCAGAGACCTTCCAGGGACACCCCGAGACCCTCCAGGGACACTCGAGACCCTCCAGGGACCCCCAGAGACCCTCCAGGGACCCCCAGAGACCCTCCAGGGACACCCAGAGACCCTCCAGGGACACCCTGAGACCCTCCAGGGACACCCAGAGACCTTCCAGGGACACCCCGAGACCCTCCAGGGACACTCGAGACCCTCCAGGGACCCCCAGAGACCCTCCAGGGACACCCCGAGAACTTCCAGGGACACCCAGAGAACTTCCAGGGACACCCAGAGACCCTCCAGGGACACCCCGAGAACTTCCAGGGACACCCAGAGACCCTCCAGGGACACCCCGAGACCCTCCAGGGACACCCAAAGTCCCTCCAGAAACCCCCCCAGACCCTCCAGGGACACCCAAAGTCCCTCCAGGGACACCCCGAGACCTTCCAGGGACACCCAGAGACCTTCCAGGGACACCCAGAGACCTTCCAGGGACACCCAGAGACCCTCCAGGGACACCGGCACTCACCCCGCTTCTCCGCCTGAAGTTTGCTGGAAGCGTCTCTGGTTTCCGAGGAGACGGCGGGAGGGGGCGGGGCCGGAGTCTGAGGACGTGCAGAGTTCAAGAAGTCCAGGGCGGGAGGTGGAGTCAGCCCGAAACTTTCCGCCAATGGGAGGAAAGACCCCGCCCTATACAAGGAGGACCACGCCCCGTACCTGGAAGAAACACTGTACCTGGAAAAGACCCCGCCTCGTACCCGGAGAAGACCCCGCCCCGTACCAGGAGAAGACCCCGCCCCTTACAAGGAGAAGACCCCCGCCCCGTACCTGGAGCAGACCCCGCCCCGTACCTGGAGGAGACCCCGCCCCGTACCTGGAAAAGACCCCGCCCCGTACCAGAAGACCCCGCCCCGTACCAGGAGAAGACCCCGCCCCTTACCAGTAGAAGACCCCCGCCCCGTACCTGGAGAAGACCCCGCCCCGTACCAGGAGAAGACCCCGCCCCGTACCAGAAGAAGACCCCGCCCCGTACCAGAAGAAGACCCCCGCCCCGTACCAGAAGACCCCGCCCCTTACCAGAAGACCCCGCCCCGTACACGAAGACCCCGCCCCGTACACGAAGACCCCGCCCCGTACCTGGAGAAGACCCCGCCCCGTACCTGGAGAAGACCCCGCCCCGTACACGGAGACCCCTTCTCCCTCCATCACCAGGACACTTTTCTCCTATTCAGCACTGCGCTACTTCACCTGGTGATTGTGCAGTGCTGTACCCGGATGACATTTCTATCATTCCTATTGGCGGGATTGGATCACCTCTGGGGGGGGGGAAGGGGGAGTATTTTGATGTTCACCCCCCCCCCCCATCCTTCATACATGTAGCTCAGTGTTGGGTAACAAGCGTCCCGCGAAGTGTCTTCATCGTTTGTGAGATCGTCGTCCAATCCGTGGGCTGTACACCGCCATTTATATATACAGGTGATGGTGGTTGTAGTGCGGCGGGCGATCTGACACCACCAGTGACACCAATACAGCGATCAGTGATAATACTATGCAGTGTACTAATGACTCCGGCTGGGAGGGGGGACCTGTGAGGCTCAGCAGCGATTTTGTGTCCCTCTGAGCCGGGTTCACGCTGATGCGCTACGGTACATCGCATGTGACCAGCGACCGTCCCGAATTCCTGCGCGTGTGACCGTCAAACGCCCCACATTCCTGCGCATGTGACCAGCGACCGTCCCGAATTCCTGCGCATGTGACCAGCGACCGTCCCGAATTCCTGCGCATGTGATTGGCAACCGCCCCGCATTCCTGCGCATGTGATTGGCAACCGCCCCGCATTCCTGCGCATGTGATTGGCAACCGCCCCGCATTCCTGCGCATGTGATTGGCAACCGCCCTGCATTCCTGCGCATGTGATTGGCAACCGCCCCGCATTCCTGCGCATGTGATTGGCAACCGCCCCGCATTCCTGCGCATGTGATTGGCAACCGCCCCGCATTCCTGCGCATGTGACCGGCGAATGTCCGGCATTCCTGTGCATGTGATTGGCAACCGCCCCGCATTCCTGCGCATGTGACCGGCGAATGTCCGGCATTCCTGTGCATGTGATTGGCAACCGCCCCGCATTCCTGCGCATGTGACCGGCGACCGCCCCGCATTCCTGCGCATGTGACCGGCAACCGCCCCGCATTCCTGCGCATGTGACCGGCAACCGCCCCGCATTCCTGTGCATGTGACCGGCGAATGTCCGGCATTCCTGCGCATGTGACCGGCAACCGCCCCGAATTCTTGCGCATGTGACCAGCAACCGCCCCGCCTCCTGCGCATGTGACTCTTGGCTGGCTACAAAAAGCGTTTACAAGCTGTGATACTTGCCAAAGGGGGCAGTACAAGATATTAACTCTGCAGGGGGCCCAAACTTTTGCAGACGCCATTTTTTTGTTTTCTGTTATTTTGAAAGTGTAAATGATGGAAATAAAATCTAACTTTTGTTGACAAATTATAAGAATGTCTAATCTGTAATTTGATGCCTTTTGGAGATTTTTCCATCTTTCCTCGGCTTCTTTATGCACATTAATACACATTTTTAGCTGGGGGGCCCAAACTTTCCATCCCCACTGTGTGTATATATATATCCCCAAGTATTGGTCGGCCGCGCATGACCTTTATTGCCCCCCAGTCTTAGTCCGTAGGGTTCAATAGTGAGTTGGCCCCGCCCTTTCCACGCACACGACCTTTAATGGCCCCTCCCAGTCTTAGTCCGTAGGGTTCAATAGTGAGTTGGCCCCGCCCTTTCCACGCACACGACCTTTAATGGCCCCTCCCAGTCTTAGTCCGTAGGGTTCAATAGTGAGTTGGCCCCGCCCTTTCCACGCACACGACCTTTAATGGCCCCTCCCAGTCTTAGTCCGTAGGGTTCAATAGTGAGTTGGCCCCGCCCTTTCCACGCACACGACCTTTAATGGCCCCTCCCAGTCTTAGTCCGTAGGGTTCAATAGTGAGTTGGCCCCGCCCTTTCCACGCACACGACCTTTAATGGCCCCTCCCAGTCTTAGTCCGTAGGGTTCAGTATTGAGTTGGCCCCGCCCTTCCCACGCACACGACCTTTAATGGCCCCTCCCAGTCTTAGTCCGTAGGGTTCAGTATTGAGTTGGCCCCGCCCTTTCCACGCACACGACCTTTAATGTCCTCCCAGTCTTAGTCCGTAGGGTTCAGTATTGAGTTGGCCCCGCCCTTTCCACGCACACGACCTTTAATGGCCCCCCAGTCTTAGTCCGTAGGGTTCAATATTGAGTTGGCCCCGGCCTTTCCACGCACATGACCTTTAATGGCCCCCCAGTCTTAGTCTGTAGGGTTCAGTATTGAGTAGGCCCCGCCCTTTCCACCCCATGACCTTTAATGGCCCCCCAGTCTTAGTCCGTAGGATTCAATATTGAGTTGGCCCCGCCCTTTGCAGCTATAACAGCTCCAACTCTTCTGGGAAGGCCGCCCACAAGGTTTAGGAGGGTGTCTATGGGAAGGTTGGACCATTCTTCCAGAAGCACATTTGTCAGGTCAGGCACTGATGTCGGGGGAGGGGCACTGATGTCGGGGGAGGGGCACTGATGTCGGGGGAGGGGGCCTGGCTCGCAGTCTCCGCTCTAATTCATCCCAAAGGTGTTCTATGGGGTTGAGGTCAGGACTCTGTGCAGGACAGTCAAGTTCCTCCACCCCAAACTGGCTCCTCCATGTCTTTATGGACCTTGCTTTGTGCACTGGTGGGCAGTCATGTTGGAACAGGAAGGGGCCATCCCCAAACTCCTCCCACAAAGTTGGGGGCATGAAATTGTCCAAAATGTTGCCTTAAGAATTCCCTTCACTGGAACTAGGGGGCCAACCCAACCCCTGAGAAACAACCCCACACCATAATCCCCCCTCCACCAAACTTTAAACTTGGCACAAAGCAGTCAGGCAAGTACCGTTCTCCTGGCCACCGCCAAACCCAGACACGGCCATCGGATGGCCAGATAGAGAAGAGCGATTGGTCACTTCAGAGAACATGTATCCCCTGCTCTAGAGTCCAGTGGCAGCGTGCTTTACACCACAGCATCCGACGCTTTGCATTGCACTTGGTGATGGAAGGCTTGGATGCAGCTGCTCGGCCATGGAAACCCATTCCATGAAGCTCTCTATGCACTGTTGTTGGGCTCATCTGAAGGCCACACCAAGTTTGGAGGTCTTTAGCTATTGACTCTGCAGACAGTTGGCGACTTCTGCGCACTGTGCGCTTCAGCATGCGCTGACCCCGCCCTGTCATGTGACGTGGCCTACCACTTGGTGGCTGAGTGGCTGTTGTTCCCAGTGGCTTCCACTTTGTTATAATCCCACTAACAGTTGAGCGTGGAATATTTAGTAGCCAGGAAATGTCACGGATGGACTTATTGCCCAGGTGGCCACCTATCACGGGACCACGCTTGGAGTCACTGAGCTCCTGAGAGCGACCCATTCTTTCACCAATGTTTGTAGAAGCCGTCTGCATGCCTAGGGGCTTGATTGTATACACCTGTGTCCATGGAGGGGATTGGAACACCTGAATCACATGATATGGAGGGGATTGGAACACCTGAATCACATGATATGGAGGGGATTGGAACACCCAAATCACATGATTGGGAGGGGATTGGAACACCCGAATCACATGATTGGGAGGGGATGGGAACACCTGAATCACATGATATGGAGGGGATTGGAACACCTGAATCACATGATATGGAGGGGATTGGAACACCTGAATCACATGATTGGGAGGGGATTGGAACACCTGAATCACATGATATGGAGGGGATTGGAACACCCGAATCACATGATATGGAGGGGATTGGGACACCTGAATCACATGATGTGGAGGGGATTGGAGCACCTGAATCACATGATATGGAGGGGGTTGGAACACCTGAATCACATGATTGGGAGGGGATTGGAACACCTGAATCACATGCCCCCCCCCGCAGTACAGACTCCCCCTCTCAGCCTTCCCCCAGTACCAGATGGAATGCTCGGTATCTGTCCCCATTCTGTATGTATGGACTCTGCACAGTCCCACTTCTCCGGTCCCGGATGAAATCGAGGTCCCTATCACACCGATCCGCGGCTCTGAAATCACGCTGAAGGAGTGCAATGTCAAAGTGCCACTAAAACTGCCCGATTCCGTGTGATTTCAGAGCCGCAGATCGGTGCGATTTCATTGCGGCTTCATGTAACACAAGTCCATGCAGGTCGCAGGGAGACCACAAATGGGCTGCGACTTGTCCTGCGATTCTAAGCTGCGGTGAATACAAAGCATGCAGCGGGTGAGAACTCCAGAGGAAGGATTTGTATTCCGTCATAAACTGGTTGTCGCTGAATCTACTGAAACGTTTTTACAGTCGAAGTCGAAGATTTCCTCCCAATCAGAGGAGTGGAAAAAAAATGTTTCCAAATGACTTTATTCATCGCTTTTGTCTCCGGTCATGTGATCACCTTGCTTTGAGGGGCCAATGCGATTGGTGGGACCCCCGAGCCGTAATGCCGGCCATACATGGTTTTCATTCCGAACGATTTTTTATCTGAAAATCGGAAACGTCATTCGCTCGGTAATCTGATGGCGCCATCAACGATCTAGAAAATCGTCCCAACCGAGTCAAAGTTCCCCCCATGTAACAGGCGAGACTTCTGCTCCTTCCAGGTCACGGCTCAGGCGCAGATTCTTTCCGGAAAAACGTTCGTACGAAAATTTGTTGAAAATCGGTCGTTTTTCACACATTTTCCAACATCACCGATCACCGAAAAGGGGAGGAGCCACGAAAATCAGCCGGTGCCATTGACTCCACTGACAGCAAAAATCGGCCGATTATTCTTAGGTGTGATTTTCAGACAACAAATCTGTCAAATTCTGAGCCGTGAATGGCCGGCCTTAATGACAGGAGCAGCCCTCTAAACCACCACCCATCAGATGCCCCACATACCTAGGTGACCTGGGGGGGCAGGTGTTTGGCTCCTCCCATCATTGCAGATCAGGACCAACCTGGACCCGCCCATTGCTCAGGAAGTCAGCCATAGGCGCGGCCTTTCCTTGGAGCTTGCACACAGAGTGGCCGTACCAACGGGTATTGATCAATGTTACAGATGTATTGTACAGACTGGTGACCAGCCTGGGTTTGCTCCAAATCCTGAAGTGAGCCGCCATTGCTGGACCCATGAGCCCCGCGGGGAACAGTCCACACCCCAAGGATGAACATGTACCAGAACGGGGTGGGATGCTCTTCTCCTCATTGGCCCAATATAGTCACAGTGACCTGAAGCAGAACTCAACCCTCCAATCCTAGCCTTGGGCTAATCTGCATTTGTCATGGTGCTGCACATGTGAACAGTTATGACACCAGCCATTGGATGGCTCCAGCTTGACAGCACAAGCAACTGTGAGTTATTCATGACATTCCTTCCATGCAAACGTTTGGGAAACCATTACAATGGCGGCTCTGGTTCTGCTTTAACATGGCCGTGTGCCTATATATCGGGTCAATGAGATCAGAAGCATCCCTGATCATCTGCGTATGCGTCAGCTGTTGGCCAGGAAATCCCATTCGCAGCTCATTGGCCCAACAATGACAGCCAACTTCTGGATTTGGACCTTGACTGAACCAAGCTCTCCAATAGTGAACGGGGATTTGGGGGGGTTCATGGAGACCTTTAGACATATTACACCTGTGCCAGGGTCATGTTTATCCACATGAGGGCGCTGCAAGCATTTCTGTACAGGATGTCCCATTTGTGTCAACTGGGGCGCTGCGGCTGCATGGACCGATGCGGCTCCTAGCGTGACATCTGTGGCGGTGAATGGCCCCCCATGCAGAGTCTGACATCAGCCTTGAATGCAAATTGGGAGCAGCGGCTTCACCCCAACGGACATGAATGGGATGCAAGAGACACCTGTGCAGGTAACAGGGCCCTCGTAATGGGGTACAGCCATGGGGGGGGGTACACGTGTGTGTATGGGCACGCTGTGGAGGGGGTACACGTGTGTATGGGCACGCCTGTGGAGGGGGTACACGTGTGTATGGGCACGCCTGTGGAGGGGTACACGTGTGTATGGGCACGCCTGTGGAGGGGGTACACGTGTGTATGGGCACGCCTGTGGAGGGGGTTACGGCCATGGAGGGGGTACATGTGTATGAACACGCCTGTAAGGGGGTTATGGCCAGTGGTGTATTTAGGTTTTGTGCTACCCTAGGCAACAGAAAAAATCGCCCCCCCTGCAGAGAGGGCCTGACATAAAACAAACACCCCTGACTGCCACCCAAGAGAGCCTCCCACTACCACTGCCCCCCATACAGCAGCCACCATGGTGAGACACCTTCACAGCTCCGGACATCCCCGGGAACAAGCGTCGGGCTCTGCATCCACCGTCATGAAACCCAGACCCATTAGGTCCCCATGCCATGTGTGTCCCTTCTTCCGAAAGGCGGTGCTGCCCCCTGGAAAATGCCGCCCTAGGCAAATGCCTTGTGGTAAATACACCCCCGGTTACATGGCCGTGGAGGGGGTACACATGTATGGGCACACCTGGGTAGAGGGTCACTGGCCATGTATGGAGGGGGTTACAGCAGTGGAGGAGGCTATGGCCACAGAGGGGGTACACGTGTATGGACATGCCGTGTAAAGGGGGGGGATATGCCTGTGTGGGGGGGGGGGGTGTAAGGCCGTGTGGGGATGTTACACCCGTCGGGGGGGGGGGGGGAGATATGGCCATGTAGGGGGAAAGGGCATAGCCGTGTAGGAAAGGGGGGGCGGTATGGCTGTGTAGGGGGGAGGGTACGGCCATGTAGGAAGGGGGGGGGGGGGGGGGGGCGGCATGGCCGTGTAGGGGGGGAGGGTACGGCCGTGTATGGGGAGGCTATGCCCGTGTAGGGGGGGATTACGCCCACGTGGGGGGGGGGATGGCTGTGTGTGTGTGTGTGTGTGTGTGGGGGGGGTTATGCCCATGTAGGGGGGGTTACGCACATGTGGGGGGGGGGTGTACGCACATGTGGGGGGGTATGGGTGTGTGTGGGGGCATTATGCACATGTAGGGGGGGGGGGTACGCCCATGTGTGTGTGGGGTATGGCTGTGTGTGTGTGGGGGGGTGTTACGCACATGTAGGGGGGGTACACCCATGTAGGGGTGTGTGTATGCCCATGTAGCCGGGGGGGGGGGGGAGGGGGGGGTGTACGACCATGTAGAGGGGTGTGTATGCCCATGTAGCGGGGGGGGGGGGTGTACGCCCATGTAGGGGGGTGTGTATGCCCATGTAGCGGGGGGGGGGGGGTGTACGCCCATGTAGTCGGGGGGAGGGGGTACGCCCATGTAGCCGGGGGGGTGGGGGGGGGGTACGCCCATGTAGCTGGGGGGGGGGGCAGGGGGGGGATTACGCCCATGCAGACAAACCATTCCGCAGAATAATACAACAGACGTTTGGCAAACTGATGCAAAATATTTATTTCCGAGTTGTTCGCGGCTGGGCCGTCATCGCCGCACATACAGGAAACCAGGTTTTTGTTTTTTTTTCTTTAATCTGTAAATAATGTTATCAAAATAATCTTCTGGAATCTTCCGTCATTTCCCACAAATCTCCTTTATTGTACAATCCACCCTGAATGTCAAGGCTTAGAGAAGAGAAAGCGATTCGTCTGAATATCTTACAGATGTGAATGACCCCCGAAGCTCG